>NC_069504.1:935481883-935783133 GCF_027579735.1 Bombina bombina | reverse complement strand
ATATGGCTCACATAAGAGAGTGAGGAGGAGTAGCAACATTGGGAGGATTTGCTCCCTTAAGTGCCCGCTTCAACTGCATAATCTGTTTCTCCATGTGACTTGAGGTAGGAAACGATCTATCAATTATTACTGTTTATGTTTACAAGTAGTGATGTCGCAAACTTAAAAATTTCGGTTCGCGAACCGCCATTGACTTTAATAGGCAGGCGAACTTTAAACCTACAAGGACTCTTTCTGGCCACAATAGTGATGGAAAAGTTGTTTCAAGGGGACTAACACGGGACTGTGGCATGCTGGAGGGGGATCCCTGGCAAAACTCCCATGGAAAATTACATAGTTTATGAAGAGTCTGCTTTTAACCCATAAAGGGCCTTAATCACCTAACATTCCCAAATTGTTTGCAATAACGTGCTTTAAAACATCAGTTATGATGTCGTATCTATCAGGTAGTGTAAGGGTTACAGCCGCTTCACAGTGACAGAGCAAACTCCAATGTGTAACGCACCGCAATCAACCGCAAAACAGTCCATTTGCACAACACACCACAGATAGATCGATTTGGATAGATAGATACATAGATTACATAGCTCAATCGATGCAATATACATATGATCGATACAATTTACATAGATCAATAGATGCAATATACATTTGATAGATACGAATTACATCGATCAATAGATGCAATATACATTTGATAGATACGAATGTTATCGAGATCAAAGATGCAATATACATTATAGATACGAATGACATCAACCAAATAGAGTAATATACATTTTAAAGATAGCAATTACATTGATCAATAGATGCAATCTACATTTGATAGATATGTTTGATAGTTTGATCGATTGATAGATAATAAGATAGATTTGAAATATATATAATTTCCCTGACAGAGTATAACAATAAGACATGCGGTCTGTGACCCGTGTGTGTTAACTTGTTAAGTAGTACTATTCTTAGCAGTTTACTAGAACCTGTTACTACCCTCTATCGGGGAGGTCTATATGGCCTTCATTTTTGGAACCGAGAGATGGAAGAAGATGATTGTTCTTCCTCCTACTCTCAAATTTGTCAAAAACACAAGTGTCCTGTCTTAAAACAGTCTGGACAGAAGATAGATAGGATAGATAGATACACATAGATTGATAGTTAGAATAATCGTAGAAGAGAAATAGATAGATTTGTTAGATATATATTACTCTGACATAGTATAATGTAACTATGTTGTGTTTAATTAGTACTATTCATAGCACTTTCAGCCCTGTAACTCCCCCTATTGGTGGAGGTCTATATGGGGCGGTTATGATTACCCTGACAGAAGTAAAACAACAAGGCTACGCGGTCAGGGATCCATGGTATTTTGTTTGTTTAAGTAAAACTTTTCTTATCACTTTAATCCCTCTTACCCCCCCCCCCTTTCGTTGGAGTTCTATATGGCCTGCATGATTAGCCTGACAAAGTATAACAAGAAAACATCTGGTCTGGGAACCCATGGTAACTAGGTTTGTGATTTAAGTAGTACTATTCTTAGAACTGGTAATCCCTGTTACTCCCCCTATCAAGGAGGTCTATATGGGCTGCATGATTACCCTGACAAAGTATAACAACAATACACACGGTGTTGGACCCATGGTAACTAGCTTGTGTTAATTTGTACTTTTCTTATCACTTTAATCCTGTTACCCCCCCGCCCCCGTATTGGGGGAGGTTTATATGGCCATCCTAAATTACCCTGACAAAATATAATAATAAGACATGCGGTCTGGGGACCCATGTTAACTAGGTTGGTGTTTTAAGAGTACTATTCTTAGGCACTTTAATCTCTGTAACTCCCCCCTATTTGGAGGGTCTATATGGCCTGCATGATTACCCATACAGAATATAATAATAAGACATCTGCTCATGGGGTCTGGGGTCCCATGGTAACTAGTTGTGTTAAGTAGTACTGGTTCTTAGCATTTTAATACCTTTTACTCACCCTGTCGGGGGAGTCTATATGGCCTGCATGATTAACCTAACAAAATATAATAACAACACATGCGTTCTGGACCCATGGTAACTATGATTGTGTTAAGTAGTAATGTCCTTAGCATTTTAATACCTGTTATTCACCCTTTCGTGGAGGTCTATATGGCCTGCCTGATTACCCTGACAAAATATAATAATAAGACAGTGCGGGTCTGGGACCCATGTTAACTAGGTTGTGTTTTATGTAGTACTATTCTTAGCACTTTAATCTCTGTAACTCCCCTATTTGGGGAGTTCTATACGGCCTGCATGATACCCATACAAAATATAATATAAAGACATCTGCTCTGGGTCTGGGACCCATGGTAACTAGGTTGTGTTTAAGTAGTACTGTTCTTAGCATTTTAATACCTGTTACTCACCCTGTCGGAGGAGGTCTATATGGCCTGCATGATTACCCAAACAAAATATAATAACAACACATGCGTTCTGGGACCCATGGTAACTATGTTGTGTTAAGTAGTAATGTCCTTACAAGAGAAAGGGTGTAATGAAAACACACAACAAGGCGCTAATATAAATTACTAAAAAGTTAAAATATACACAGTACCAGTATAACATATCCCTTTAAGAATCACAAATACTATAAAATAGTACAAAAGTACATAGGGTGTTATCTTATATATACATGTAAGAGTCCATGCATAAATATATATATGTAAAAATTCAATCCGGAATAATATACTTACAAAAAATCACAGACCATATATCATTAGGATACAGAAATGTTTATAAAAAGGATCAGTTCTTAAATATAGATAGTCCTGCTGCTTCTCCAAGACTGGTTTAACTCCAAAATTCCCAACAAAAGATAAAGATGCTTATAGCATGTGTGCATATCATAGCCGTCTGCTATAAAAATTCCCAATGTTCAATGTCCCTCCGAGTCTGTGTCCCGTAAATTAAACGATCCAAACGATTCCCTTATTGAATTGATGCTTGTTACATACAAGCCGGCGTACACCCGCTCTGCAGTCGCGGGTGGATGATGTCTTACGTATGTTGGATACTCGACCATCTCCCGTAGACAATTTGAAGAGTTACGGATCTCAGGGGACCAAAAGGCAGTATACTTCTACCGCGTTTCGTCCCGATCGACGGGACTTTGTCAAGAAATACTGCAATAGCTCCTATAGTGGCCTTATATACTTGTTTTATGACACTCCCACATGAAGAAAATTATATATAAAAAAACATTCAATGATACATATATAGATGGTTCTGAGGGGATAATAAGTATATACAATAAAGCACTATCATATATTAAAAACAATAAATTAATATAAAGTACCCCTCTAGATGTGTATATAATATGTGATGTAGTAATGTCCTTAGCATTTTAATACCTGTTACTCACCCTATCGTGGAGGTCTATATGGCCTGCATTATTACCCTTACAAAATATAATAAGAAGACATGCGGTCTGGGGACCGATGGTAACTAGGTTTGTTTTAGAGTAGTACTATTCTTAGCACTTTATCTCTGTAACTCCCCCTATTTGGGGAGGTCTATACAGCCTGCATGATTACCCATACAAATATAAGAATAAGACATCTGCTCTGGGTCTGGTGGACCCCATGGTAACTAGGTTGTGTTAAGTAGTACTGTCTTCTAGCATTTAATACCTTGTTACTCACCCTGTCGGGGGAGGCTATATGGCCTGCATATTACCCAAACAAATTATAATAACAACACATGCGTTCTGGGACCCATGGTAACTATGTTGTTGTTAAGTAGTAATGTCCTTAGCATTTTAATACCTGTTACTCACCCTATCGGTGGAGGTCTATATGGGCCTGCAAGATTACCCTTACAAATATAATAACAAGACATGCGGTCTGGGGACCCATGGTAACTAGGTTGTGTTTTAAGTAGTACTATTCTTAGCACTTTAATTTCTGTAACTCCCCCTATTTGGGGGGTCTATAACGGCCTGCATGATTACCCATTCACAAAAATATAATAATAAGATATCTGCTCTGGGTCTGGGACCCATGGTAACTAGATTGTTTTAATAGTACTGTTCTTAGCATTCTAATACGTGTTACTCACTACTGTCGGGGAGGTCTATATGGCCTGCACGATTACCCTAACAAAATATAATAACAACACATGCGTTCTGGGACCCATGGTATCTGGGACCCATGGTAGCTATGTTGTGTTAAGTAGTAATGTCCTTAGCATTTTAATACCTTTTACTCACCCTATCGGTGGAGGTCTATATGGCCTGCATGATTACCCTTACAAAATATAATAACAAGGACATGCGGTCTGTGGACCCATGGTAACTAGGTTGTGTTAAGTAGTACTCTTCTTAGCATTTTAATACCTGTTACTCACCCTATCGGGGGCGGTCTATAATGGCTTGCATGATTAACCAAACAAAATATAATAATAGACATAGTGCTCTGGGACCCATGGTAACTTTGTGTTAAGTAGTACTGTTTCTTAGCATTTCAATACCTGTTACTCACCCTATTGGGGGAGGTCTATATGGCCTGCATGATTACCCTTACAAAATACTACAATCCAACCTTGGCTCACTCTTCATAGGCCCTTAATTGGCTGTATTTTGGTAGTACTGTTCTTATTAGTTTAATACCTGATACAACACCGAATGGTGGCAGCTCTATACGGCCTGCATGATTAGCCGCACCCAAACCAAAAAAAAGACAAGGGGTCTTGAACTAGCACCCATGGCTAACTCGGTTGTTTCAAGTAGTACTATTCTTAGCACTTTCATCTCATCCCTGTTACTTCCAGGCCTCTCGGTGGTGGTCTACATGGCCATCATGATTAGCCTAACAAAATACTACAATCCAACCTTGGCTCACTCTTCATAGGCCCTTAACTGGTTGTATTTTGGTAGTACTGTTCTTATTAGTTTAATGCCTGATACAACACCGAATGGTGGCAGCTCTATATGGCCTGCATGATTAGCCACACCCAAACCCAAAAAAAAGCCAAGCGTTCTTGGACTAACACCCATGGCTAACTCGGTTGTTTCAAGTTGTACTATTCTTAGCACTTTCATCTCATCCCTTACTTCCAGGCCTCTCGGGGGTGTTCTACATGGCCATCATGATTACCCTCACCAAAATATAACAACAAGACGTGCAGGCAGGGAACCATGGTAAGATTACTTCCTTTCGCAAAATCGAGTATAACAGGCAGAGGTTCTCACCCTGCATTATGGCTGCACCTCTCCCTAAAAGAGGCATGCATTACAGAGTCTGTGGGCATGTATGCAAAGAGCTGGCCTGCCTAAAAGGAGCAGCAAGGCAGTACAGGTCTTTCTCCTTCAGCCGTTTTTTACGATGGCCCACGGCCACAACCCTCAACAGTCATTCTCCTTCGGCCTTTTTAGAAGAGGGTCGCAGACCCTCAACAAAAACAACAGCAGGAAAGAGGACATATGGCATCCTTTTGAACAATAGAGTACAGGTACAGCATTGATTTTAGAAACCCGCAGATAATTTTTAGGAAACGTGAAATAGAAAAAAACATTGATTGGACAGGACACCAAGTACACTTCTTTCTCCTTCGGTCTTTTTATAAGAGGGTCCAGGACCCTCAACAGAAACAACAGCAGGAAAGAGGACATATGGCATCCTTTTGAACAATAGATTACAGGTAAGGCATTGATTTTAGAAACCAAGAGATAATTTTTTGCAACTGGGAAATAGAAAAAAACATTGATTGGACACCCAGTACACTACTTTATCCTTAGGCCTTTTTAGAAGAGGGTCCAGGACCCTCAACCGAAACAATAGCAGGAAAGAGGACATATGGCATCCTTTTGAACAATAGAGTACAGGTAAAGCATTGATTTTAGAAACCCGGAGAAAATTTTTAGGAAACTTGAAATAGAAAAAATAATTGGACAGGACACCCAGTACACTTCTTTCTCCTTCAGCCTTTTTAGAAGAGGGTCCAGGACCCTCAACCAAAACAACAGCAGGAAAGAGGACATATGGCATCCTTTTGAACAATAGAGTACAGGTAAAGCATTGATTTTAGAAACCCGGAGAAATTTTTAGGAAACGTGAAATAGAAAAAAACATTGGACAGGACACCCAGTACACTTCTTTCTCCTTCTGCCTTTTTATAAGAGGGTCCAGGACCCTCAACAGAAACAACAGCAGGAAAGAGGACGTATGGCATCCTTTTGAACAATAGATTACAGGTAAGGCATTGATTATCGAATCCCTGAGATAATTTTTATGACCAGGGAACTAAAAAAAACATTGATTGGATACCCAGTACACTGCTTTTCCCTTAGGCCTTTTTAGAAGAGGGTCCAGGACCCTTAACCGAAACAACAGCATGAAAGAGGACCTATGGCCTCCTTTGGAACAATAGATTACAGGTAAGGCATTGATTTTAGAAACCCAGAGATAATTGTTAGGAAACGTGAAATGATAATTGTTAGGAAACGTGAAATAGAAACAAACATTGATTGGACAGGACACCCAGTACACTTCTTTCTACTTCGGCCTTTTTATAAGAGGGTCCAGGACCCTCAACAGAAACAACAGCAGGAAAGAGGACAGATGGAATCCTTTTGAACAAGAGAGTACAGGTACAGCATTGATTTTAGAAACCCGGAGATAATTGCTTGCAACCGGGAAATTGAACCAAAAAACATGATTGGACACCCAGTACACTTCTTTCTACTTCAGCCTTTTTATAAGAGTGTCCCGGACCCTCAACAGAAACAACAGCAAGAAAGAGGACATATGGCATCCTTTTGAACAATAGATTACAGGGAAGGCATTGATTTTAGAAACCATGAGATAATTTGTTGCAACCGTGAAATTGTACCAAAAAAATGATTGGACACCCAGTACAATTCTTTGTACTTCAGCCTTTTTATAAGAGGCTCCAGGACACTCATATGAAACAACAGCAGGAAAGAGGACATATGGCATCCTTTTGAACAATAGAGTACAGGTACAGCATTGATTTTAGAAACCCGGAGATAATTTTTATGAAACGGGAAATAGAAAAAATCATTGATTGGACAGCCAGTACACTTCTTTCAACTTTGGCTTTTTATAAGAGGGTCCAGGACCCTCAACAGAAACAACAGAAGGAAAGAGGACATATGGCATCCTTTTGAACAATAGAGTACAGGTACAGCATTGATTTTAGAAACCCGGAGATAATTTGTTGCAACCGGGAAATTGAACCAAAAAAATGATTGGACACCCAGGACACTTCTTTCTACTTCAGCCTTTTTAAAAGAGGGTCCAGGACCCTCAACAAAAACAACAGCAGGAAAGAGGACATATGGCATCCTTTTGAACAATAGAGTACAGGTACGGCATTGATTTTAGAAACCCAGAGATAATTTTTTGGAAACATGAAATTGGCCAAAAAACATGCTTGGACACCCAGTACAGGTCGTTCTCCTTCAGCCTTTTTATAAGAGGGTCCAGCACCCTCAACAGAAACAACTGCAGGAAACACCACATATGCCATCCTTTTGCACAATCGAGTACAGGTATGCCATTAATTTGAGGAACCCGGAGATAATTGAGAGGAACCGGGAACATTTTTCAAAAAATGTGCTTTTTTACAACCATTACAGGTTGTTCTCCTTCAACCTTTTTATACCATGGGCCACGACCCACAACAGGCACAACAGCATGAAACACCACATATGCCACCCTTTTGCACAATAGAGTACAGGTATGGCATCGATGGAACCCGGAGATAATTTAGAGCAACCAAGAGACGGATAAAGATGCTTGGTCGGTCCTCCTCCTTCACATTTGGGGCACTGTGCTTGCAATTTAATGGTCCACCACATATAAGAGTGGTGTTTTAAGTTGTACTATTCTTACAGTTTAATCACTGTTATGTGCCTTATTTTTTTATTTGAGTTTTGTACCCACAGAGCAGCAGCAGAGGCCAGAAAAATTAGGCATGTATGACTGAAAAATTGGGTATTGTTGTAGCCACTGCTGTAGCAGCGGCCAGAAGAAATGATGTTTGTAAAACATTTAGAAAGTGCCCTAAAAGCTTGTGGCTTGAACACTAGTTGTTGGCGGATAAGTCAAGCAAGTCATCCTGCATTATAATAAAAAAAAAAGGAAGCGTGTGTACCAGTTGTAGCCCAAGCCAGCTCATCTCATCATCAGGCCTTTTTTACTCAAATGTATTGCCCAATGTCAGTCCCTTCGGGATCCATCCCTCATTCATTTTAATAAAAGTGAGATAGTCAAGGCTTTTTTGACCTAGGCGACTTCTCTTCTCAGTGACAAAACCTCCTGCTGCACTGAAAGTCCTTTCGGACAGGACGCTTGAAGCGGGGCAGGCCAGAAGTTCCATTGCAAATTGGGATAGCTCAGGCCACAAGTCAAGCCTGCACACCCAGTAGTCAAGGGGTACATCGCTCCTGAGAGTGTTGAGATCCGCAGTTAATGCTAGGTAGTCTGCTACCTGTCGGTTTAGTCTTTCTCTGAGGCTGGATCCCGAAAGGCTCTGGGGATGCATGGGAGTTAAAAAGGTACGCATGTCCTCCATCAACAAGACGTCAGGAAAGCATCCTGTCCTTGCCGCCGTGGTCATGGGAGGAGGAGGATTACTTTCATCTCTTCCCCTGTTACATTCCCGTTGTGCTGTGACATCACCCTTATACTCTATGTGAAGCATATTTTTAAATTTATTTTTAAAATGCTCCATCCTTTCCAACTTGCGGTAATTTGGTAACATTTCAGGCACTTTTTGCTTATACTGGGGGTCGAGGAGCGTGGACACCCAGTACAGGTCGTTCTCCTTCAGCTTTTTTATACGAGGGTCCCTCAACAGGCACGACACCATGAAAGAACCCATTTGAACAAGGTTGGATGCTGAGCTAATCATGTCCCGTTCCTCTTCCTCACTGATCTCACTGAGGGTATCTTCTTCCCCCCAGCCACGTGCAACACCACGGGTACCAGAGAGGTGACAACAACAAGCACCCTGGGATGCCTGTTGTGCTCAGTCTTCCTCCTCCTCCTCCTCCTCAAAGCCACATTTCTCCTCTGACTCCTCTTCCTCACAATCCTCTTCCTGCGTTGCCGCAGGTCCAGCAAGCGATGCTGATAAGACTGTTTGTGGGGGTGATGGACACCACAACTCTTCCTCTTCCTCTTCACGCTCATCTATGGCCTGCTCCAGCACTCTTCGCAGGGCACGCTCCAGGAAGAAAACAAATGATATGATGTCGCTGATGGTGCCTTCAGTGCGACTGACAAGGTTTGTCACCTCCTCAAAAGGACGCATCAGCCTACAGGCATTGCGCATGAGCGTCCAGTAATTTGGCAAAAAAATCCCCAGCTCCCCAGAGGCTGTCCTAGCACCCCGGTTATACAAATACTCATTAACAGCTTTTTCTTGTTGGAGCAGGTGGTCAAACATTAGGAGTGTTGAATTCCACCGTGTTGGGCTGTCGCAAATCAAGCGCCTCACTGGCAGATTGTTTCGACGCTGGATATCGGACAAGTGCGCCATGGCCGTGTAAGAACGCCTGAAATGGCCACACACCTTCCTGGCCTGCTTCAGGATGTCCTGTAAGCCTGGGTACTTATGGACAAATCGTTGTACAATCAGATTACACACATGTGCCATGCACGTCACATGTGTCAACTTGTCCAATTTCAATGCCGCCACCAAATTACTTCCATTGTCAGAAACAACCTTGCCAATCTCCAGTTGGTGCAGAGTCAGCCACTGATCCACCTGTGCGTTCAAGTCGGTCAGGAGTGCTGGTGCGGTGTGACTCTCCGCTTTCAGGCAAGTCAACCCCAAGACGGCGTGACACTGCCGTACCCAGGATGTAGCATAGTACCTGGGGAGCTGGGGGGGTGCCATAGATGTGGAGCAAGACGCAGAAGGAGAAGAGGACTCAGCCGAGGAAGAGGTTATGGAAGAGGTTATGGAAGAGGATGGAGTAGGAGGAGTAGAGGAGGTAGCAGCAGGCCTGCCTGCAAGTCGTGGCGGTCTCACCAACTCTTCTCAGAGCCACGCATTCCATGCTTGTCAGACATCAGCAGGTTTACCCAATGCGCAGTGTAGATGATATACCTGCCCTGACCATGCTTTGCAGACAGCTATCCATGGTCATATGGACCTTTGCCCCAACGCTGTGTGCCAGACATGCCATAACTTCCTTTCTCACAGAGTACAGGTTTGGGATTGCCTTTTGTGAAAAGAAATTTCTGCCAGGTACCTTCCACTGCGGTGTCCCAATAGATACAAATTTTTTGAAAGCATCAGACTCCACCAGCTTGTATGGTAAAAGCTGGCGGGCTAAGAGTTCAGACAAGCCAGCTTTAAGACGCCCGGCAAGGGGGTGACTTTGAGAAATTGGCTTATTATGCTCAAACATGTCCTTGACAGACAGCTGACTGTGGGCAGATGACCAGGAACTGCTACGTAAGAGAGACTCAGTGGAGGATAGTTGAGAGGGGGCAAGGAGGACAGCAGTGGTTGACGTGGCTGAAGATGCTGGAGCAGGAGGAGGAGGGCAGCTTTCACTTTGTGTGCTGCTTTTACTCATGTGTTCTTCCCATCTGCATTTGTGATGGGAGACCATGTGCCTTCGCAAAGCAGTTGTACCTAGGTGGGTGTTGGACTTCCCACAACTCAGTTTCTTTTGGCACAGGTTGCAAATGGCATCGCTGTTGTCAGAGGCAGACACACAAAAAAATGCCACACTGGTGGCAACAGCATGCGTTGATGGGCATCGGCGTGCTGTCTGGCTGACCCCGGGTGCTGAAAAAATGCTGTCTGACTGTGCCACTATCTCCTTGCGACGACCTCCCCCTGCTTCCAACTTGTCTCCTCCTCTCTGTCTCCCCATCTGAACTTTCCCCCTCTTCTGCTTCTCTTCTAGCAGGCACCCACGTGACATCCACCGACACATCATCATCAACTGCTTCACTTGTATCTGACACATCAAGAAAGAAAGCAGCAGCGGGTACAACATCATCATCATCACACCGTACCTCCATGTCTGTACTGCTGCCTGACTGAGACATATCACTGTTATCTACATCCTCTGTCAATGATGGTTGCGCATTACTCATTTCTTCCAACTGATGTGTCAATAACTCCTATGACGGGGGGGCGGAGCTAGACACTAAAGAGAAGAGACACACATTTCATGAGCTCCAGGAAAAATAAACTGATTTGGGGGTAAAAGAAATAGTTTTTAACTAAAATCCAGATCTAGGACCTCACTAAGACAGAGCAATCTGTATAGGACCTATTTGAGGAGTTTTGGAACTTTTTGTGGCTTGTGGGGGCCGTGTTGCTGCCTGCTTTGTGGGGAGGCCAACATTGAGCGCTCAATTATGGAGGACTTTTATCGTCAAGTCTTGGCCTTGTTTGACAGCTTTGCAGAGAGAATGCATAATGATCTGGACAACCTGCATTATGTGAGCAATTCTGAGAATCTGCAGAAAACTGATGCGTTGCATATAATGACGACTACCATGTGCTATACAGCAACCACAGACGCTGCGGATACTGTCGAACAAATGGGGGAATCAACTGAGGAGCATGACGGCCTACCTGAGACTATGCAGATCGAAATCTCTCCCTTGAATAAACGGCACCTGGGGAGAGCATTACCTAAACCCTGGTTTACACATCTACAGACGGCAGATTATACTGAACCTAATTCCTTCAGTCTGGTTTCCTGTTGCTCCAGAATTTACCCCAGCGGCGACTATAGCTTACCTAGCGCTGAGCGAGCTATGGATACAGGTACCATTGTGTTGCTGCCAACCCTGACCTCACAACTCACTGGTTTAGCATCGGGACATGAGTTTTGGGCACTGGGCACAAATGCACCCCCGATTTTGCCGGCTCCCGGTCACGGATCTAGCCAGGTGAGAGTTTCTGGTTTGTGGCCATGTGCGCAGAGAAGCGCTTCAAAAAAAATGGCAGGATTATCAGCCCGACCGATGTCGGAATTCAACGCACCCAAAGTATTCCTGGTTGTCAACATGGCATACATTATCGATCCTGCGGTGGGACCCAGGAGGTTTCTCTCTTCTTTTTTCTTATTATCCCTGCAGCACGGCTGGCAATGGCTAAAACATTAGGGTTACTTGGAGTAAGCGAAAAATAAAATCTTTATGTATTTGGGACTTCCTTTTACAGTGCTCTGGGACATAGAACTGAATAATCAAAACCGGACAGCCTGCCTTAATGTTACTTTGATACACGCAAATCCTTATGATGGAAATTGCTCTGATGCATGTTTGTCTAGCTTATTACTATACACATCACCTGTATACATATCTGTCTAAAACTGTACTTTGCCTTGCTGTGGGGCATAGGGCCCATGTCCACGTGGCGGGGTGGTATAGTATATGATGGTAGAAAGCCTTCCTAGTAAATCTACCTGATAATATATTAAATGTCAATTGAGCTTACTATTTAGACTTTCTGCATCAATCCTAGCATAGAACGAGGCTTCCAATAAGACACTATGCAGAGTGTAATGATGTGCAGTATTTTATGATAGTCCCTTATAGTTATCACTGTCTATCTCTCAAACTAAATCTTCAACAATATGATTACAATGTGCATACTCTGTGAGTATTTGTTGGCCTCCTAATATTTGTGCTTAAGCTCACCATAGCTAGTTAATGGATAGTTTTCACACACTTTTAACATCACTTCCTATAACCTATATAGAATAGAGGAAGTTATATATATTACTTCTACTACTGCTTTCCCTAAGATTAGAGTGAAGGGGCTGCCAGCGGCCGAGGCAGCGCTTTGTATTTTATTTGCTTGTTTCAGCAGTATACTTATGTTCTCGTAATGATATTTATGTCCTCCACAGTGACCCATATCAGTCACCTGTCTAACGTCCCAAGCTAATTACTTATATTGCCACCTTTCACTCCCCCCCCCAATCCACAAATTTAAGTTTTGCATACATATATGCTGTTTTCCACCCCACCATGGCTTGACTATTTAAAGTAATTTCCGGCAGCCTTTTGTGAGCTAATATGCGCCATATATATAATTATATTACTCCAGCTTAGAGATAATTTTTAATCAAGGTTGATACTGCTAGCTATAATGTCTAGACCATATTTGGTTGTCACTCCCACCATATCACTGTGTGCCAACCGTGCGCCCTAGAGATCTTACTTAATATTTCTGTTGTTTCCATAACCAATTCCTACTCTTGTTTGTTATATTTATATATATAGCTCCCCCCTACCACCAATACACTCTGGCATCCGTAAATATGCTTGACGTGTTTTAATGCGGTTTCCCTAGATAAATACCGCAAATGTAATCATATTTTTTCTTATGTATTGAAGTTTTAACCTTATATCTTTGCTTCATATTAAATATCTGTGCATTTTTATAATAAGAAATCTATATATATAAACTTTAAACCACACGGTAGTTCTACTTCTACTTCAATATCTATTTTCCCCCGCTATAAAAGACTATATGTTATTTTTCTTTTCACTGCGGGAAAATGTCCCTTCACACAGTTTTAGTATATTATTACTTTTATTCATTCAGGCAGCAACCTGATAATTTATTCAGTAATTGTAACATCCCTGTGATGTTTTTTCGTCCTCATATTAGCAGGTTGTTTATGTTAAGTATTCACTGTTGTTTATTATGTTACTGCTTTTCCCTATGCAACACTTGTGTAAAGAACTGGGCCCAAGAGGTCCTAAAGGCTCATTAAGGGAACTACTTCTAAGGAAAAAGAAAAGCGAAAATCTGAGGTTCCTTCTTTTTTTCTTTTGATTGTTAAATACTAGGCTACAACAACAAATTAGATTGTAAACATATGTTAGGATATTTGATATGCTCCTGTACTAAGCTCAAGGTACTATGGAAATGGATGCAGCTCTTATATGTTTATTTTGGATACATACTGTAAAATGTTGTAGTACTATGATTTGTATCTTGTCTCAAATGATAATTATTTGTAAACCTATTTATGAACCTCAATAAAAATTATTTAAAAAAAAAAATAACTCCTGTGACAGATCAAGTGAAGTGGCTGTGGTGCTAGTGTTGGTGGTGGCGACAGGCGGGCGAGTGGCACTGGTCACTTGAGACCTGCCCAAAGCACAGCTGGACGTAGATGGTGCATCAAGATTAGGAGGACTAGGAGCGGAAGCTGTAGAAGATTGGGTGTCCTGTGTTAGCCATTCAACTAGGTCCTCCTCAGAACTTTTCGCATCCCCCCTGGCACCCGGCGTCTGAACAATGTGCATATTTGTAGGGTCTAAAGGAATCACAGCACCACAACCACGGAACCTGTGGGGTGGCCTGCCTCTGCCTGTCATTTTTTTTTTAAATGGACACTGACAATACTATTACACAAATTATGAGTGGTGGCACTGGGCAAGTGGGCACAGTATACGCTATGAGACTGACAACCAAAAAAAGACAGATGTTTAAAAGTCACAGATTGTAAATGTTTTAAATATTAGAAGTACTGTGACAACAAATATGATTGTTGGCAATAGTTGGCAAATGGGTCTGTCTGGCACACACGCTGGGAGAAAGGCAACTGCAATTAGATTAAACTAGCTGAGTCATGCTTCTTAGTCCAAAAATTTATTTTTAAAAAAATTTGACAATACTGTTAGAACAAATATGATTGGTGGCACTAGTTGGAAACGGCAAGTGGGCCTGGCACACACGCTGGCAGGCAGGCAACTACAATTCAAAGGCCCTAGGAGACTGAAGATTCACAGTCAAAACAGTTATGATTTAAGTTTTTATCAATACTGTTACAAGAAATATGATTGGTGGCACTAATCGGCTAGTTGGGCCTGGCACACAGGCTGGCAGGCAGGAGGAAAATGCAATTCAAGGGCACTAGTAGACTGCAGATTCACAGTCAAAACAGTGATGATTTACAATTTTTTCAAGACTGTTACAAGAATTATGATTGGTGGCACTAATTGACAAGTTGGGCCTGGCACACAGGCTGGCAGGCAGGAGAAAAGTGCAATTCAATGGCACCAGCAAACTGATGATTCAGAATAACAATCAGACAATTTTTAATTTTAAATATTAACAATACGTTTACAACAATTATGTTTGTTGTAACTAGTTGGCAAGTTGGCCTGGCACACAGGCTGGCAGGCAGGAGGAAATGCAATTCAAGGGCACTAGTAGACTGCAGATTCACAGTCAAAACAGTGATGATTTACAATTTTTTCAAGACTGTTAAAAGAAATATGATGGGTGCCACTAATTGGCTAGTTGGGCCTGGCACACAGGCTGGCAGGCAGGAGGAAAGTGCTATTCAATGGCACGAGCAAACTGATGAATCAGAATAACAATCAACCAATTTTTAATTTTTTTTTTTTAATATCTTTATTTAGTGGGGACCCAAACGGGCATACCACCACAAGGAATAAGACAATATACATGAAGTAACAAGAAAATAACATAACTTACATAAAGTGATATCCTGATAGGAAACTTACATCATGCGGCTAATGTGGCTAGTGAGAATTTAATGCATTCCCAGAGCGGTTAACACCCGTCTAGGTGTCACACCCATATGCAAACCTGAGGATAAGAAACAGTTTACAATAAATTGTATGGACCTCAACTGCTGAGGCAGTCTTAGTAATAAAATTTATGTAGCAGAAAGTTACTTGAAAAATACAATGACCACAAGTGGTTGTATCTTCATTGTAACACCAAGCTGTGATTGTTATGATGGGTGGTGTAAATAAGATTTCCCTATAGCTGCCACATGTGCAGACTAAATGCACTGAGAGATATTGCAGCAGGGAAACCGGTTTACACTCCAGAGGTCAGATAAGCGTTTTTGGGAAAAAACGAAAATAAAATATAAGAGGCTGAATCTTAAATATATAATTGCTGATAATTAGTGCAGAAACTGTAACCTATATAAATGCAATTCAAACTACTGAGCATAGAATGATATAGTTATCTTTGAGGCAACATAATGTCCGAGTAACAAATCAATCCATTCAGGAATAGAAATCTGGTACAGGTTAGCACAGTAGAACATGTTATTATTATTAGTGCCTTACCGGAGTACAAATGGTTGTGAGAGCTGTGCGGTGTTTTGTCCGGTATTGAGAGCTGTGGCAGTCGGAGTGTGCTGTGTGTTTGGCGTGTGACGTCACCGCCGCCCGGCCAGGATGGGCGTAGTTGTTCTCAGCTGACTGCCGCGGCAGTGAAATCCGGAGCAGAGGAAAAACAGAGCGGTTCAGACAATAAAGATTAAGTAAGCTCTGTGGAAATAGGTGAATAACGAAAAGTAATTTCTCTATTGCTGGAACGTATCAAGGTGAACAGCGTTCACTTAGGAAATAGGAGTGATCAGGTCATCTGGATTAGTCTGATGAACAGAGTTGTCGGCAGGAATTGGCTTGTAGATTATCAGAGGTATAACTTCAATACTAAGCAACATGTGAAGTGGGAGGCAACCTTAAATAGGGTGGAGAGTAAAAAGGTGAGCTGGGAATTAAAGGTACAGTGATAACTGACAGAATCCCTGACAGAATCCCCCATCTAATGAGCAACTCCCGGGGCTCATTTTCCAGGACGGTCAGGGTTTCTCTGATGGAATCTGGAAACTAGACGCGGTGCTGAGATGTTGCTGGCAGGTTCCCAAGAGTCTTCCTCCTTGGAGTAGCCCTTCCAGCTGATAAGGTACTGCAGAATACCTCGGTACAGACGGGAGTCCAGAATATCTCTTATCTCATATTCAACGTTTGGATCAATTATAACCGGTGGAGTAGACAATTGATTAGAGAAGCGCCTTACTTCCCTATAAGGTTTTAGGAGGGAGACGTGAAATGTTGGGTGAATCTTTAATGTATCAGGCAGCTTGAGACGGACAGCATTTTGATTGATAACTTTCTCAACTGGATATGGACCAACAAAAAGGGGGGAGAGTTTCTTGGATGGAGTATTCAGTCTCAGGTTTTTTGTGGAGAGCCAGACTAAGTCCCCTATTTGGTAGACTGGAGGAGATCTTCTGTGTTTGTCATAATAAAGTTTTTGTATGTCTTTGGCACGTTTTATTGAAGATTCAATAGAGCTGAAATTTGCAGAAATGGAGTCAGACAATTCCGAGATGCTGGGAGAGAGAGACTGTGAAGTAGGTAATAACTGGAAGGAAGGGTGGAATCCGTAATTTGAGAAAAACGGAGTTTGATTGGTAGTGGAATGTATCGTGTTATTGTAACAAAATTCTGCGTAAGGTAGAAGTTCAGACCAGAGATCTTGTTGTGTTGAACAGAAAGCTCTCAGGAATTGTTCGAGCCACTGGTTACATCTCTCTGTCTGTCCATTAGTTTGCGGATGATAGGCAGTGGTGAGTTTCCTGTCAATGTTAAATATTTTGCAGAACTGAGACCATAACTTGCTGGAGAATTGTGTGCCCCGATCGGAAAGGATTGTAGTGGGTACACCATGGTATTTAATAACATTGGAAATAAGTAAACGAATAGTCTCCATAGCAGTTGGTAGTTTATAAAAAGGGATGAAATGACACATTTTTGTGAATAAATCGACAACAAAAAGAATAGTGGTGTTTTTTGAGGAAGGAGGTAGGTCAACAATAAAATCAAGTGCGATGTCGGACCAGGGCCTCTGTGGTGTAGGTAGAGGAAGTAACAACCCGTATGGGCGTTATTTATCCTTTTTAAAAGAGATACATGTGCCACAAGTCTGAACATGGTTTTTTATGTCAGTGTTCATGTGAGGCCACCAATAGTTTCTGTTTACTAATTCCAGAGTCTTGGTAACCCCTGGATGTCCAGCGAGTAGGGAATCATGTACAGAGTGGAGTAGAGTACTTCTAAGAGTAGGTGGAATGTACAATTTAGAATTATAGTAGAAGCACCCGTCAGGTTTGATTTTGAGGTCAAGTTCCGCCTTTGTTCGATCCTTTCTTTGTTCAGTCTTTAGGATAGGCAGGGAATCAATGGTGAAGCAGAGAAAATTTTGAGCAGGGATAACAGATTGTTGAAGGGATGGTGAAGGTTTATCCACTGGCATACGTGAGAGGGCATCTGCCTTCTGATTTTTTCCAGATGGACGAAAAGTAATCAGATAGTTAAACCTTGATAGGAATAGATTCCACCAGACTTGTCTAGCAGATAGCGTCCTAGTAGACTTCAGGTACTGTAAATTCCTATGGTCGGTAAAAATTAGAATAGGAATAAGAGTCCCTTCCAACAGATGACGCCAATGTTCTAGAGACAGCTTTATAGCGAGTAACTCTTTATCCCCGATGGGGTAGTTTTGTTCATCCGTATTCAGAGTTCTTGAGTAATAGGCGATGGGGTGTAAAGGTTTTTTTATGTCTTCTCTCTGAGACAAGATTGCGCCTACTGCATAGTTGGATGCGTCAACTTCGAGAACAAATTGGAGTTTTGGGTCAGGGAACCGGAGAATGGGGGCGGTAGTGAATTTCTCTTTCAAGTAATCAAATGCCTTTTGGGAGTCAGAGGTCCATTTGAAAGGTATATTGGATTTTGTTAACGTAGTAAGTGGAACTGTGAGTTTGGAGAAATTTTTTATGAACTTGCGATAAAAATTTGCGAATTCCATAAAACTTTGTACCTGTCTTTTAGTTTTAGGGATGGGCCACTGAAGTATTGCTTTGATTTTGTTGTCCTCCATACGAATGCCTGCTGGAGATATTTCGTAACCCAGGAACGAAATAGACTCTGAATTAAATATGCATTTTTCAGCCTTTGCATATAAATGATTACTTCTAAGTCTAGAGAGGACTTGTTTTACATGGGAGATGTGCTCAGGTAAGGACTTGGAATATATAAGTATATCATCCAGATAGATGACAATGTATACATCCAAGATGTCTCTGAACAGGTCGTTGATGAGATGCTGAAAAGTAGCAGGGGCATTACATAACCCAAATGGCATGACGACGTATTCGAACAAGCCATAGCGAGTCCGAAACGCCGTCAAGCATTCATCCCCAGATCTTATTCGGATTAGGTTGTAAGCCCCCCTTAAGTCCAATTTGGTGAAGTATTTGGCCCCTTCAAGCCTCTCTATGAGTTCTGGAATCAACGGCAAAGGGTAACGATTTTTTACGGTAATTTGGTTCAATTTTCTATAGTCGATTATGGGTCTTAGTGAACCATCTTTATTTTTCACGAAAAATATCCCCGCACCAGCAGGAGAGGTAGAGGGGCGTATGAAACCCTTTTTTAGGTTGTCATGGATATAAATTTTTAAGTGCAGAAGTTCGGGGTTCGACAAAGGGAATATATGTCCACAGGGTATTTCGGACCCTGGAATTATCTCAATGGGACAATCGTATTTGCGGTGTGGGGGTAGGTTTTCGCTTTCTTTCTTGCTGAAAACATCAATGTATTCTTTGTATACTTCAGGTACAAGGTTTTCAGGAGATACTTCGGTAGTCTGTAGGACAGTTACCGGAAAACAATTGTTAGTACAGTAGGAAGAGCAGAATGTGAGTGAGTCGTTAGACCAATTTATAACCGGATTGTGTGTTTTAAGCCATTGAATACCCAGAACGACAGGGGAGACAGGTGAACAGATGACATCAAAAACAATAAACTCTCTATGGTGGTCTGTGTTACTCACGAGGAGAGGAACGGTTTCATAGACTACAGGTCCAGTAGTGATTTCTCTACCATCTATGCCCCTAAGAAAGACAGGAGACTTTTTCTGAGTTAGTGGTATTTTATTTACAGTGACAAATTCCTTATCTATGTACGAGGCAGTGGCTCCGGAATCAACTATCGCGGAAGCGCTGTTGTTCCCACTGTAAGAGAAGAGACAGTGTTAGATAAGAATGAGTTGGTACCTGGGTAGTACAACAGAAAGTCTGGAATGATCTCTTACCCTTATTCTGTCTAAGGAGGGATGGACAGTCTCTTACTGTGTGATCATCAGCAACAAAGTATAGACAAAGATTTAGGTTGCGTCGTCTGAGCTTTTCTTGGGGAGACAGAGGTCCTTTTACGAAACCTATGTCCATAGGTTCAGAAGATGTTTTTGTAGTAGAAGTAGTATGTGAGATTGCTACTTGTTTTTTATAAGTCGAGTCATGAAAAGACCTCTCTTGCTGCCTTTCTCTGAGGCGTCTATCAATGGTGATGGAAAGGGTCATCAACTCTTCAAGTGTAGAGGGTAGATCTGATCGTGAAAGCTCGTCTTTGATAGGGTCAGAGAGACCCAATCTAAACTGGTTCCTCAAGGATAAGTTGTTCCACTGTGTATCTTTTGCCCATTTCTTGAAATCCATGATGTAGTCTTCTACTACTCTCTTTTTTTGTTTCAACCCTCTCATGGCTGTTTCAGCCGTAATCTGTTTATATGGGTCCTCATACAACTGACCCATAGCTGTAAAGAAATTCTCTAATGAGTTTAAGATTTCTTCGTTGTTCTCAAAAAAAGTGTTCGCCCATGTACGGGGTTCACCTCTTAAGTATGATATTGTAGTAAGGACCCTTACCCTATCATTAGGATAGGTTTGGGGTTTTAATGCAAACATGAGCAAACATGCATTTTTGAATTCTCTATACTGGGATCTATCCCCGTGGAATTTCTCTGGGGGGCTAACTTGGGGCTCAGTGGCAGGAATTCTTTTGTCAACCACATCTCTAATATAAGCTTTTATAGTGTCATTCTCTGTTTTAAGGGTGTTTAGAGCGTCAGTTAATAGGTCTACCCTTTGTTGAAGGGCAATTATATGCGGGTTTGTCTCAGCTGGATCCATATTTCTTTTTGGCTTAGTATTCTGTCACACCCGTATGCAAACCTGAGGATAAGAAACAGTTTACAATAAATTGTATGGACCTCAACTGCTGAGGCAGTCTTAGTAATAAAATTTATGTAGCAGAAAGTTACTTGAAAAATACAATGACCACAAGTGGTTGTATCTTCATTGTAACACCAAGCTGTGATTGTTGTGATGGGTGGTGTAAATAAGATTTCCCTATAGCTGCCACATGTGCAGACTAAATGCACTGAGAGATATTGCAGCAGGGAAACCGGTTTACACTTCAGAGGTCAGATAAGCGTTTTTGGGAAAAAACAAAAATAAAATATAAGAGGCTGAATCTTAAATATATAATTGCTGATAATTAGTGCAGAAACTGTAACCTATATAAGTGCAATTCAAACTACTGAGCATAGAATGATATAGTTATCTTTGAGGCAACATAATGTCTGAGTAACAAATCAATCCATTCAGGAATAGAAATCTGGTACAGGTTAGCACAGTAGAACATGTTATTATTATTAGTGCCTTACCGGAGTACAAATGGTTGTGAGAGCTGTGCGGTGTTTTGACCGGTATTGAGAGCTGTGGCAGTCGGAGTGTGCTGTGTGTTTGGCGTGTGACGTCAGCGCCGCCCGGCCAGGATAGGCGTAGTTGTTCTCAGCTGACTGCCGCGGCAGTGAAATCCGGAGCAGAGGAAAAACAGAGCGGTTCAGACAATAAAGATTAAGCAAGCTCTGTGGAAATAGGTGAATAACGAAAAGTAATTTCTCTATAGCTGGAACGTATCAAGGTGAACAGCGTTCACTTAGGAAATAGGAGTGATCAGGTCATCTGGATTAGTCTGATGAACAGAGTTGTCGGCAGGAATTGGCTTGTAGAGTATCAGAGGTATAACTTCAATACTAAGCAACATGTGAAGTGGGAGGCAACCTTAAATAGGGTGGAGAGTAAAAAGGTGAGCTGGGAATTAAAGGTACAGTGATAACTGACAGAATCCCTGACACTAGGTAACTTTTTTAATTTTCTAGGTGATCCGAAAGGGGAAAGAGGGGGTGGGAGAAGAGAGGGGTTTGGGGGGGAACGGGAGGTGCTGATGAGAGGGGGGGAGGAGTGAGGGGGAGAGTGGGGTGGGAAGGTGGGGGGAGGGGGAAAGGAGAGAGAAGGGGGAAATGAGGGTGTCTTAGTAGGGTGGTGGAGGAGGGAAGGCAGAGGGGGGTAGGAGGTAAAGAGGGGTAAGGATGGGGAGGGGGTAGGGGGGGAGGGAAACATATTAGATTCAAACAATCAGGTCAGAACCATATATCTAGTCAGCAGATGTCAGCTCATTTTATCTCAAGAAACAAAAATGCCATAAAAGGCACAAAAGGCATAAATCACTGGGAAGGAGAAGGAGGAGGAGGAGGCACCTGGTCCGCCCGCTGTAGCTCTCAACATGCTCTTTCGTATGTCCGTGCGGAAGAGGAAGAAGGGAAGGGGGGTTAAGATAAAGAGTACCGTCAGAGGTCACTAAGATGTCTCACCGATTGGTTGCCTCTTAGTCTTTCTGTCAGAATAAACGTGCTCTCAGCAAAAGGTAACATTAACTGTGTGTAACTGCTGACAGGTAGAGACAATAGGTATGGTTCCCATTTTGTGAAAAAGGCTTTGATTCTTCTCTCTAGGTCTCCCTTGACATCTGCCTGTTCTATCAGTAGTTGTGTATGTAGAAGCTTTGTGAATTGTGTGATGTGCGGTGGTTTACTGGAGGCCCAGTGTGTTAGAATAAGCTTTCTAGCAATGAGGATGGCGGTATTCAGAAAGCGGTCCTGCGGGGTACTCTGTGTATGCCCCCTAAGAAAGAAAGTGCCCCAAGCTGAAAGGACAGGCATTTTGCCGCATTTTTTCCTCAACCACAACTGGATCTTACTCCAGTATTGAGCTATTTTAGGGCAGCTCCAGAACAAATGTGTAATGTCTGGTTTAGGTGAGGAGCATTTGGGACAGGTGTCTAGTGCACCCTGGACCCATTTGGCTCTCAGCTGTGGGGTGATATAGCTCAGATGAATGAATTTGAGGTGCATCTCTCTGTAATGCATTGCTAGTGTGCTCCTGGTTACTAGTTGGAAGCTATCTGAGATAGTGTCCTCACTAACATCAAGATCAGTGCAGCTTTTCCACTTGGCGCTTAATTGTTGTAATATTTCAGCGGACTTAGTTTCCATGATTAAGCTGTAAATGTATGAAATGGAATGTGATCCTTGCCTAGTTAGGGCACAGATATTGTCTATTGGTGAGTGGCTTCTGCCACTGAGTCCTTCAGACATCAGTTTATGAACATAATGTATGGATTGGAAGTATGCGAATGTGCTATGTCTAGGTAGGTCAAATCTGTCCTGTAGGTGTGCCAGCGAGAATGGTTTGTCCGTAAGTGGGTCTATTAGCTGTGCGACTGTGTGTAAACCCTTCTCCTCCCATAGAGCAAAAATTTTTGTGGTCATGCCTGGGAGGAAAGCCGGGTTGCCCTGTAATGGGAGATGTTTGGTAACTTTGTTAGGGAGCTTCCACCACCTGCACAGCTTTGCCCATGCTCTGAGCGGATCTTTAAATAGGATGTTGTCTTTAATTCGGGCAGGGAGGGTATGGAGGGGAGCGTGGGGTAAGAAAGCTAGGTGAAGTGGATGGGCGAGGGATTTCTCAAGCTTTTCATCATTAAAAGTCGATGTACGTGCCAGCCAGTCAAAGACCAGCTTGGTTAGTGTCGCCCAGTTGTACCACTCCACATTTGGGAGTCTCAATCCCCCTTTATTAGTTGGTAGGGCTAGCTTTGTTCTGCTGATTCTGTGTTTTCTCGAGTTCCATACGAAATCGCTGAAAGCACTGGTGATATTCTTCAGGTCCTGCTTCGTGAGCAGCAGAGGGAGCAACTGCAGGGGGTATAGCAGTTTGGGCATTGCCATCATTTTGACCAGACTTGCCCGACCTGATAAGGAAATTGGCAATTTGGCCCAGCTCGTCAGTAACGTGCGTATCTGCGCTATCACTGGAGGGATGTTCAATTTGTAAATTAAGTGTGGGTTAACGTGGAGATGTATGCCCAGATATTTAAAAGAGCCGTCAGTAATTTTAAGTGCAGTGTGCGGAAGTGAGGAGGGGTGTGGATTAGTGAGGAATGTCAGCTCCGATTTGTCCAAGTTTACCTTGTATCCTGAGATAACTCCGAACTGTTTGAAAATGGAGACCAGCCTGGGTATGGTGGTGCTTGGGTTAATGACGTATAGGAGCAAGTCATCAGCATATAGGGACAAATGCATAGAGTGAGTTCCTACCTTGATTGCTGGGAGTTTGCTTCTTATGTATATGGCTAGGGGCTCTATAGCTAGGTTAAACAGGAGGGGTGATAATGGGCATCCCTGTCGGGTACCTCTTCTGAGGGAGAAAGGTTGTGACACTTCACCGTTTACTATTATAGAGGTGCGCGGATTGTGATATAATGTTTGTATGAGGTTATGAAAGTCACCCTTAATGCCAAATTTGTCTAGAGTGGTCAATAAATGGTCCCATTCAACCCTGTCGAACGCTTTTTCAGTGTAGACAGAGAGGAGGCACGCTTCTGGGAGTGCTTCAGTTTTGTTCTGGTCACGGTGTCTTCCCTGCCAGTAAAAGTCAATGAGTGCTAATGTCTTGCGTATGTTGGTGACTGAGGAGCGATGCTTCATGAAGCCCGTCTGGTCCGTGTGGATAACTGTGCCTAATACACCAGCTAGTCTGGTCACTAATATGGCTGTGAAGAGCTTATACTCATTGTTCAAGAGTGCTATTGGCCTATAAGAGGCAGGGAATGTCGGGTCTCTGTCTGGTTTTGGAATTAAGCACATCAGGGCGTCTGCGAAAACGGTTGGGGGAGTTGCTGTGCCTTTTAGGTAAGCTATAAATGTTTGGGCCAGCAGGGGGCTTAACTCTGCTTGCAGAAGCTTGTATTATTCAATTGGTATCTTATCAGGGCCTGGGGTTTTACCTAGTTTGGCTGCTTTAATGGCTTTCAGGACCTCTGACGTCTGAATAGGGGCATTGAGTTGTTCTAAGTTTTCTGGACTCAGAGAGGGAGGGTTAAGTTGATCCCAGAAACGGTCTCTGTCATTCTGTGTGCATGGTTGCGCAGAATAGAGTGCGGAATAGAAGTTAAGAAATTCTGATGTGATTGATTTGGTGTCTGAGTGAAGTACCCCCTGTTTGTGGATGGCAGGGATGACAGATTTGGGGTTAGCCAGTTTAACTACATTGGCCAACAGTCTTCCGGTTTTATCACCAAACCTATAAAAACGGCCCTTCCTATGTGTCTGAAAAAAGTGATCTTGTTGGGATAGGGCATCCTCTCTTAATTTCTTTTTCTCATAGAATTTGTTTCTGTTTTGGAGGGAGGGGTGAGCTAAGTATTGGTTGTATGCAGCTGTTACTCCCGTGGTGGTTGTGGTTTCTACCTTTTTCCTTTTAGCGTTATAGTGGGCGGTGAAGCTAGTGATTTGTCCCCTCATGACTGCCTTGGATGCTCCCCAAAAGATACCCGGGTCATTGAGATGTTGGGCGTTAAATCTGTGATATTCCTCCCACTGGGATTTTAAGTGTTTTCTAAACTCAATGTTATGGTAAAGGTAGGTAGGGAATCTCCAGTTCCCCTATGTGGGGTTGTGAGTCCGGGGTCCAAGTTGTAGCCATATGGGTGCGTGGTCAGAGATTATGATGTCTGAAATGTCAGTTTGCGGAATCTGTGTGTGCAGTTGTTTAGAGCATAGAAAATAGTCAATGCGTGAAAGCGTCCCATGTGTTTTAGAGGCACATGTAAAGTCTCTCCTGGTCGGGTGGCGTGTACGCCATAAATCAATGAGATTTAGGGATGTTTTGAAGTTAGCCATGACTGCTGTTTCACTCTTCCGTTTCCTAGCATGTGTTTTTCCTTTTCTCTGTGGGTGTATGTCAGCTCTACGATCTAATGGTAGGTCCTGGGCCAGATTGAAGTCTCCCCCCAGAATTAATGGCTTATCTGCATGTAGAGCTATAGAGGATTATAAGGAGTGCCAGAATTGTGGTCTAAATTGGTTGGGTCCGTAGATGTTACATATGATGTATGATTGGTTGTCTAGTTGTAGGTCAGCTATGATATATCTACCTTTTGGGTCTATTGTAATGGGGTTAATCTGGACCGACAGGCCTTTGCGGACTAAAATGGCTACTCCTCTCTTGCGCCCTTCAGTAGGGGTATAGTATACCTGGTCTACCCATCTGCATCTTAATTTCTCATGCTCTGTTTCTGTGAGGTGTGTCTCTTGCAGGAGGGCAAGATCTGTGTGAAGACGTTTGAGGTATTGCAATATGATACTGCGTTTGGCCGGGGAGGTTATGCCTCCCACATTCCAGGACACTACTCTAAGGGGGCATGCCATAGTGCTGGGTAGAAAGGGATGTATTTGGTATATGGTTTGTAGTGAATGTGGAATCTGTGGGTCTATATCGCTTCTGGTCAGTTGGATAGAAATCAGTACTGGTTTTGCTGAGGTCACCCAGGAATGTGTAGGTGGGTGTAAGTAACTCAAGGTTATGTGTCTGGGGTATCAGTGACTTATGGACCAGTGTGTCTGGAGTCAGGCAACTGGGCGGAATCCAGGTGCTCCTCCATGAACCTATTGAGACAAAATTGAACAAGCATGAGAAAACGGCAACATGGTATTCAGTAGGGTGAAAGGGGAAATGGAAGAGATGCAGGAGGGACAAGCGTAGAGCCAGATGGCTGGAGTAGGACACATTGGAAGGGAAGGGTCCAACCAGTGAGACCCTGAAAGGTTGAGTTAGCAAAGTAAGAATGAGAACAATAACAGAAACTGGAACATAGACTAAAACATAAGAGAGCAGGTACTTAGCCCTTAATGTAAACAATGGTGGCAGTCTCTGAGACCTAGCTCTCATTGTAACAAGTAAGTGGGATAGAAAATTGCTTGTGCTCTGAGTTCGTCTCTCAACCCTCGCCATTGTGAGGTTCAGCGTCCAGGAATTCTTGAAGCTTTTGCGGTTTCAGGAATAATGTGGGACCTGTAGGTGTCATCAGTCTCAGCTTGGCGGGGTAGAGAAGTGAAGTCTGTCGGCCCAAAGCATGCAGCTTAGACAGAGGGGGGCAAATTCCTTTCTCCGTCTCGCCACTTCTGCAGAAAAGTCCTGGAAAATCAGAAGTTTGTGTCCTTCGTAGGCCAGGTCAGGTTGGGATCTGTAAGCTTTTAAAAGCGCCAGCTTCTCCTGGTATCTGAGTAACTTGAAGATAACTTGTCTTGGTCTCTGGTTGGGCTTAGCAGGCGACTGATCTGGGCCTATTCTGTGTGCCCTCTCAACGTCTAACGGCATTGTCTCTTGGTCCATCTTGAGCAGTTTGGGGAGGGTGTATGCGGTAAATTCTATGAGCTCTTTATTTTTAACTGACTCCGGGACCCCCACAATCCTTAGATTGTTGCGGCGGGACCGGTTTTCAAGGTCATCTAGTTTGTCCTGTAGAATTGAATTGTGGCGTTCCATGCATTGCAGGGCAATTGCAGATGTATGCTGTGAGTCCTCTACGTCAGAGATCCTTTGCTCCGCTTGTTGCAGTCTTGTAGAATATTGACGGATTTCAGTAGTAAGGGTGTCCATTCCCGCTTGTAATGTCTCCATTTTAGGGAGAAAGAAGGCCTTAAGGTCCCGGAGTAAGTCAGGAGCTGGTTCAGCATTAATATCCCTCTGATTAGGGGAGCTAGGCTCTGGAAGGATTTCTGCGGCCTGTTTCCTGCCCCTTTCTGATGTCTTTTGTTTTCCAGCCATTATGGGTATGGCCAGTGATGGTGATGCCTTAAAATACTTGTCGACTTTCATAAGTGGTGCTGCTTAGGTTTTGCTTTCCCTGTATAAAATTGCAACTTTCCCACTGCAGGAAGCTGAGCAAGAATAAAGCTCTTGAGTGTCAGGCTCCGGTATGACTCTGTCTCCCCTGCACTACAGGTGAAGGGTTGGTACTGGTAGCAGCGGTATGGAAGACGATTACTATTTCTATCGCTTCAGAGACAGCTACACAAGTTGCAGTAAGGTCTGCCTTAAAAGGTAAAGGAAGCGTCCTCAGTTGTACTGTCGCAAGGCTTAGTGTCAGTGTTAGGAAGTTCTCAGTTCCCTGCCTTCAGTTTCTGCCCTGAGTATGAGATGCAGGTTCTAGACCGCACAGCAGGGAAGAGGATTGTAGCTGCGTGTCTAATTGGGGGCAAGATGGCGCCCTTGCCAAAAAGCAGTGCGTATGTCACTCTCTAACCCCGCTGTT
This sequence comes from Bombina bombina, assembly GCF_027579735.1. Classification (NCBI taxonomy): domain Eukaryota; kingdom Metazoa; phylum Chordata; class Amphibia; order Anura; family Bombinatoridae; genus Bombina; species Bombina bombina. The sequence continues at coordinate 935,755,027 of NC_069504.1, read as the reverse complement.
GCGGCGTGGTCTGGCTCCGATTGTTTCGGGCAGTGTAGGGTCAAAGTCTCTATTGCCCGGTCGTAAGGGCGCTGATATTGCCCTTTGTCTTCTGTCTTCTGCCGCTCTGAATCGCGGCTCTTCGTTGTGGATGGTAGACTGTCGGTGGGGGAGCCGTTCTTGGGGGCTCCTGCAATGTGGGATGCCAGGCAGGGTGTGGTGGTCACCTGCTAATGCTGGGGGTTATGCTCGGGGTCAATTACCGACCGCTGGGGTATTTAGGCAAGAGGTGTAGCGGAGCTCTTCTATCTTGTGGCTAGTCGGATCGCCCGCCCACCGGAAGTCCCAATTTTTAATTTTAAATAATAACAATAATGTGACAACAAATATGATTGGTGTAACTAGTTGGCAAGTCGGCCTGGCACACAGGCTGGCAGTCAGGAGGAAAATGCAATTCAAGGGTACTAGTAGACTGCAGATTCACAGTCAAAACAGTGATGATTTACAATTTTTTCAAGACTGTTACAAGAATTATGATTGGTGGCACTAATTGACTAGTTGGGCCTGGCACACAGGCTGGCAGATAGGAGGAAAGTGCAATTCAATGGCACACGCAAACTGATGATTCAGAATAACAATCAAACAATTTTTAATTTTAAATATTAACAATACTTTTACAACAATTATGATTGGTGTAACTAGTTGGCAAGTCGGCCTGGCACACAGGCTGGCAGGCAGAAGAAAAATGCAATTCAAGGGCACTAGTAGACTACAGATTCACAGTCAAAACAGTGATGATTTACAATTTTTTCAAGACTGTTAAAAGAAATATGATTGATGGGTGGCACTAATTGGCTAGTTGGGTTGGGCCAGGCACACAGGCTGGCAGGCAGGAGGAAAGTGCTATTCAATGGCACGAGCAAACTGATGATTCAGAATAACAATCAAAACATTTTAAATTTTAAATAATAACAATACTGTGACAACAAATATGATTGGTGTAACTAGTTGGCAAGTCGGCCTGGCACACAGGCTGGCAGTCAGGAGGAAAATGCAATTCAAGGGCACTAGTAGACTGCAGATTCACAGTCAAAACAGTGAGGATTTACAATTTTTTCAAGACTGTTACAAGAATTATGATTGGTGGCACTAATTGACTAGTTGGGCCTGGCACACAGGCTGGCAGGCAGGAGGAAAGTGCAATTCAATGGCACGAGCAAACTGATGATTCAGAATAACAATCAAACAATTTTTAATTTTAAATATTAACAATACTGTGACAACAAATATGATTGGTGTAACTAGTTGGCAAGTCGGTCTGGCATACAGGCTGGCAGGCAGGAGGAAAATGCAATTCAAGGGCACTAGTAGACTGCAGATTCACAGTCAAAACAGTGATGATTTACAATTTTTTCAATAATGTTAAAAGAAATATGATGGGTGGCACTAATTGGCTAGTTGGGCCTGGCACACAGGCTGGCAGGCAGGAGGAAAGTGCAATTCAATGGCACGAGCAAACTGATGATTCAGAATAACAATCAAACAATTTTTAATTTTAAATATTAACAATACTTTTACAACAATTATGATTGGTGTAACTAGTTGGCAAGTCGGCCTGGCACACAGGCTGGCAGGCAAGAGGAAAATGCAATTCAAGGGAACTAGTTGACTGCAAATTCACAGTCAAAACAGTGATGATGTACAATTTTTTTCAATACTGTTAAAAGAAATTTGATGGTTGGCACTAATTGGCTAGTTGGGCCTGGCACACAGGCTGGCAGGCAGGAGAAAAGTGCAATTCAATGGCACGAGCAAACTGATGATTCAGAATAACAATCAAACAATTTTAAATAATAAGAATACTGTGACAACAAATATGATTGGTGTAACTTGTTGGCAAGTCGGCCTTTTACACAGGCTGGCAGGCAGGAGGAAAATGCAATTCAAGGGCACTAGTAGGCTGCAGATTCACAGTCAAAACAGTGATGATTTACAATTTTTTCAAGACTGTTACAAGAATTATGATTGGTGGCACAAATTAACTAGTTAGGCCTGGCATGCAGGCTGGCAGGCAGGAGAAAAGTGCAATTCAATGGCACGAGCAAACTGATGATTCAGAATAACAATCAAACAATTTTTAATTTTAAATATTAACAATACTGTGACAACAAATATGATTAATGTAACTAGTTGGTAAGTAGGCCTGGCACACAGGCTGGCAGGCAGGAGGAAAATGCAATTCAAGGGCACTAGTTGACTGCAAATTCACAGTCAAAACAGTGATGATTTACAATTTTTTCAATACTGTTAAAAGAAATATGATGGGTGGCACTAATTGGCTAGTTGGGCCTGGCACACAGGCTGGCAGGCAGGAGAAAAGTGCAATTCAATGGCACGAGCAAACTGATGATTCAGAATAACAATCAAGCAATTTTTAATTTTAAATATTAACAATACTTTTACAACAATTATGATTGGTGTAACTAGTTGGCAAGTCGGCCTGGCACACAGGCTGGCAGGCAGGCAGGAGGAAAATGCAATTCAAGAGCACTAGTAGACTGCAGATTCACAGTCAAAACAGTGATGATTTACAATTTTTTCAAGACTGTTAAAAGAAATATGATTGATGGGTGGCACAAATTGGCTAGTGGGGACTGGCAAACAGGCTGGCAGGCAGGAGGAAAGTGCAATTCAATGGCACGAGCAAACTGATGATTCAGAATAACAATCAAACAATTTTTAATTTTAAATATTAACAATACTGTGACAACAAATATGATTGGTGTAACTAGTTGGCAAGTCGGCCTGGCACACATGCTGGCAGGCAGGAGGAAAATGCAATTCAAGGGCACTAGTAGACTGCAGATTCACAGTCAAAACAGTGATGATTTACAATTTTTTCAAGACTGTTAAAAGAAATATGATTGATGGGTGGCACTAATTGTCTAGTTGGGCCTGGCACACAGGCTGGCAGGCAGGAGGAAAGTGCAATTCAATGGCATGAGCAAACTGATGATTCAGAATAACAATCAAACTATTTTTTATTTTAAATATTAACAATACTGTGACAACAAATATGATTGGTGTAACTAGTTTGCAAGTCGGCCTGGCACACAGGCTGGCAGGCAGGAGGAAAATGCAACTCAAGGGCACTAGTAGACTGCAGATTTACAGTCAAAACAGTGATGATTTACAATTTTTTCAAGACTGTTAAAAGAAATATGATTGATGGGTGGCACTAATTGGCTAATTGGGTCTGGCACACAGGCTGGCAGGCAGGAAGAAAGTGCAATTCAATGGCAAAAGCAAACTGATGATTCAGAATAACAATCAAACAATTTTTAATTTTAAATATTAACAATACTGTGACAACAAATATGATTGGTGTAACTAGTTGGCAAGTCGGCCTGGCACACAGGCTGGCAGGCAGGAGGGAACTGCAATTCAATGGCACTACTAGACTACAGATTCACAGTCAAAAAAGTGATGATTTACAATTTTTTCAATACTGTTATAACAACTAAGATTGGTGGCACTAATTGGCTAGTTGGGCCTGGCACACAGGCTGGCAGGCAGGAGGAAACTGCAATTCAATGGCACAAGATAACTGATGATTCACAATCAAACAATGTTTATTTTAAAATATTAACAATACTGTTACAACAACTATGATTGGTGGCACTAATTGGCCAGTTGGGCCTGGCACACAGGCTGGCAGGCAGGAGGAAACTGCAATTCAATGGCAATAGGAGACTGAAGATTTGCAGTCAAAAACCTTATGATTTTAAATTTTTTCTATACTGTTACAAGAAATATCATTGGTGGCAGTAATTGGCTAGTTGGGCCTGGCACACAGGCTGGCAGGCAGGAGGGAACTGCAATTCAATGGCACTACTAGACTGCAGATTCACAGTCAAAAAAGTTATGATTTACAATTTTTTTCAATACTTTTAAAACAATTATGATTGTTGGCACTAATTGGCTAGTTGGGCCTGGCACACAGGCTGGCAGGCAGGAGGGAACTGCAATTCAATGGCACTACTAGACTGCAGATTCACAGTCAAAAAAGTGATGATTTACAATTTTTTCAATACTGTTAAAACAACTATGATTGATGGCACTAATTGGCTAGTTGGGCCTGCCACACAGGCTGGCAGGCAGGAGGAAAATGCAATTCAATGGCACTAGGAGACTGAAGATTTGCAGTAAAAAAACTATTAATTTAAATTTTTTCTATACTGTTACAAAAAATATGATTGGTGGCACTAATTGGCTAGTTGGGCCTGGCACAAAGGCTGGCAGGCAGGAGGAAAGTGCAATTCAATGGCATGAGCAAACTGATGATTCACATTCAAACCATTTGTAATTTTAAAGATTAACAATACTGTTACAACAACTAGGATTGGTGTAACTAGTTGGCTAGTTGGGCCTGGCACACAGGCTGGCAGGCAGGAGGGAACTGCAATTCAATGGCACTACTAGACTGCAGAATCACAGTCAAAAAAGTGATGATTTACAATGTTTTCAATACTGTTAAAAACAACTATGATTGGTAGCACTAATTGGCTAGTTGGGCCTGGCACACAGGCTGGCAGATATGAGTCGTGGCTGGTAGGCAGGGCAGCAATTTAACACAGTATGCTGTGTAAGTGAGAAAAACACAGGCCTGATAGAAAATTAAGTTAGATTACACTAGCAAAATAATTTAAAAGTTTATATTTTAATATTAAAATAATGTTAAGCAGTGCACATATGAGTGGTGGCACTGGCTGGCTGCTACATAGGGCAGCAATTAACAACAGTATGCTCTGTAAGTCAGATAGACAGTTAGACACAGGCCTGATAGAAAATTAGATTACACTAGCATAATGATTTAAAGATTTTTTGGGGGGAATTTAAAGAAAAAGGTTAAGCACATATGAGTCGTGGCTGATAGCCTTGGAAGGGCAGCAATTAAAAACAGTAGGCTCTGTAAGTCTGATACACACACGCCTGATATAAAATACAATTAGATTACACTAGAAAAATTATTATTATTTTTTTTTGAGGGGATATTAAAAAAAAAGGTTAAACACATGAGTCGTGGCTCATAGACTAGGGAGGGCAGCAATTAAACACAGTATGCTCTGCAAGTCAGCAAAACACACAGGCCTGATAGAAAATGATATTAGATTACACTAAAAAAAAATTAAAAGTTTTTTTTTTTTAATTTAAAATAAGGAGAAGCAGATATGAGTGGTGGCTGCCTGGCACAGAACAATTAACCAAAAGACTGAAAAAAACTGAAGTATAAAATGTGTGAGCCTAACAGACACAGGCCTGATAGAAAATGACATTAGATTACAAATGCTAATAAAAAAAATACGAAGAAAAAAAAAAAAAAAAAAAGAAAACGGCTCGAATTATAGCCCTAAAAAGGGCTTTTTGGGGTGCTGTCCTTGCAGCAGAGATTAGATGAGTCCTTCAGGACTGTAGTGGACACTAAATACACTAGCCTAGCTATATATTTCCCTAAAATGTCAGCAGCAGTAACACAAAACGTCCTCTCACTAACAAAGCAAGGTCGTTATGAGTCTAAAATGGCTGCTGCCAAGAAGAGGGGAGGGTCTGTGAGGGAGTGTCTGATGCTGATTGGCTCTAATGTGTCAGAAGGCTGTGACATACAGGGTCAAAGTTTCTGCAATGATGACACATAGGGGGCGGATCGAACATCGCATGTGTTCGCCCGCAGCTGCGAACGCAAACAACCAAAGTTCGCCGTGAACCGTTCACGGGCGAACAGTTCGGGACATCACTATTTACAAGTACTATAGCTATCATCATTTGGTTATTGATCTGACGACTAAGAGCCCCTGGAAGAATTTTTTTGTATTTTTATAGTTTTTATTGAGATGATACAAACAATCAATCAATATGTGCCATTTTTCAAGCTTATCATACAGCAAAATGTACAGATATTATGGTACAGTATAAGAATTACAAAATAGGATACCCTTTCAGAGTTGTACTAGGATGATATGATATATTAGAGGATAGGGATGTAACATCATATACAAGTCTGTGGAAAAAGATAAGCAAGTATTGCTGCATCTCAGTTTTTTTTTTTATTTTCAACCTATAAATATGTTCATATATCCCCTTCAACTATAACTACAGAACTTATAAAACGTTATCTCCAAGTAGTGGTTAAGGATCTCTTGTAGACCTCTTAAACTTTTACATTGACTTAGGGGGAATTTAAGGGGGACAGGTGAAAAAGTAAAAAAACATTTTGGTAGGATGCATTTTCCAATGCTTAGTAGACTTGTGCACAACGGAAATATTTGTTTTGTTTCGTTTCGGACCGATTCAGGTTTTTTTCGAATTATGTTTTTGGATTGATTCAAATTCAGATACATTCGAATGTATTCGGTTCGGATTTGATTTGTAAATTCGGAAGTTCGGTATGTGTTAAGTGGGATACGCTGTGTATTAGACTAGTATTATTTACTGTATATTAGGTGTAACCCATCTGAATCAACATAAGTACCAACCTCACAAGTACTAGCTACACAATATGCAAAGAGCTAGCAGAGGTATATAACCAAATATACAGTATATAATACTAGTGTAATACACAGCACAACCCAGTACCAACCTCACAGGTACCATCTACATAATGTGCCCTGCACATAGCTAGCAAAGTGATATGACCTAAATCAGTGACGTGCATTCATAAGAGGCAGGTGAGGCAGTGCCTCCCCTGGCCAATGTTGGAATCAACATAAGTACCAACCTCACAAGTACTAGCTACACAATATGCAAAGAGCTAGCAGAGGTATGATGGGTATATATGTGTGTATGTATATATATATATTATATATATTATGTTATATGGGTAATTTGAATCTCACATATTAAGCATATTGAGGGTAACTTTAAATCTAGTATCAAATGTTTATAACGCAGCATTCCACAAGTTTCTTTCTGTATAAGTTGTAACATATGGTTCTAATATAAGTTCCTCTCTACAAATGGATATGGGCATATTCTGTTATGTGCTATAACAACATTCTTATTTCCTGTGGGCCCCTTATGCAGATGTGAAGTTAACTACGTTTTTTATATATTTCCTGTGACCTCATGTATGACGTATACATCACTATAAATTATTTGTGTGTTCTTCAAATAAACGGGACTTTTGTGAAAACACTCAGTTGCATGTGTGTGTGATTTCAGTGGTCACCCCAGGGCCCTGAAGAAAACGTGTGCCGCACCCTTATCAGCCAGAGCAGAGCTAAGGAACAAAAGAAGTAACCCTACAAAACTGGCGTCAGAAGTGGGATGAAACAGGGAACTCTCGGAAGGTGAGCTGAACAAAGAGTCTTTTTATTCTGACCTTTTTTCTCTTACCACGAGACCCCTTAAGTTTCATTTTACATAGGAATAGTTGGGGAATATATATATGTGAATCTTTGGTAGATTCTAAAAGAGGAATAGTAGATTTTTTTGGTAAAAATCAGATTAAATATATATATGAATCTTTGGTAGATTCTAATCAAATCTTTGATTAAAAATAAAAAAAATAAAAAGGGAATAAGATTTCTTTGGTAGAAATCAGGTTATATAAAGTCTGGCTGAAGGGTTAAAACACACGTTTTCTTACTGCTTGCTTTTGAAATATTGATGTATGGCTAACATTGCTTTAAAGTTATAAGATAAATACTGCATTGTTTATATGAATTCTTATGCTGATTGTTTTTAAATATGCTGTATGGCAAAATACTGTTTATTTGTATAAAGTGTTAAGGAAGTAAAATACTGCTTATTGTTTAAAGTATTAAGAAAGTAAACTGTTGTTAATATGTATTGCTGTTTTTAAATGTTAGTAAGAGGCTACATTTTTTCTGGTGAAGGGTGACCTTTGACCTAGAGATAATTAATGCCAGAAACTACTGAAAGGATCAGCATAGTGATATTTTTTTTTTCTTTCTCTTGTTGTAAACTTAAGCATTAAGCACAATAACTGGTAACGGAGTACAACCATTCTAGTTAATGTGGTTTATGCAAAAAGATTCAATAATTAATTGCTCTTAAAGGTAAAGGTATTGTATTTTTTTATTTTTATTATTTTTTATTATTTTTTTATTTTTTTTGTATTGTATTATATTTTGTTGTAAATGTTTTAAAAGATAAGTTAGGAGTTGAGAATGGGCAAATCCCAGTCTAAACTATTTCCATCACCTAGACCAGGTGAAAATTGTAAAGATTATGTGGGAAGGGTGTCGCCCGATGGGTTTATGTATATTATTCCTTGGGTTCAGAATATGGCAGATTGGACAGAAGCTATGAGAAGCTCTGATCCATTCCCCAGAGAGGGGGATAATGATACATTTCATATGAAAATGGTAAAAGGGTTGTGTCTAGGTGATGAAGAGGCATTTCCATGGTATAATGGTGATCCAAGATGGAATATGGATTATATGAAAAAGGGTGGGGAAAATTGGCTGACTGTTGCTCCATACTGGCGATATATTGATATAGATGGGAATAAAAAGAAGGGTAAAAGTGAGAAGCAAAGACAGAAAGCATATTCACCCCCCCCTGCCCCATATAATGCCCCTCACCTGCCTTTTCCATCATATAACAGACTATATCCTAGCCTCCCATCCCCTAGTGACATAGATCTAGAGACTATTGCTATTGCCTCTGCTCAGGTACCCCAGGAATGGACCTTGCCAGGACCTTCTGTAACTCCCCGATACCAGGTCACTAAACCCCCAATTATGCCCAAACCCCCGATTAAGGTTGAACCAGTAACACCTTCCTACCCCCCTACAATAACCCCACAATATAAAAGAGGGAATGAAGAAGTAGAGGAGGAGGAGGCAGCTGTACCAGAAGCTAGTATGCCATTTCTTACTGTGGGAGACCAATTAATTATTAAACCTTTGTCCCCGGGTGAATTAAGGGAAATTACCAAGGGAGCCCCAAATCCCTGTCAACATCCATCAGCTTGTATTATGTATTTAAAAAGAATGTTACAAGGACAAAACATGACACAGACAGATATAAGAATTATTATTGATGCACTTCTAGACTATGACCCTGAGTCAGGTTGGGAGTGGGGTAATGTAAAGAGTATTAGTAAATTGAGTCGAGATCCAACAATTAACTATGCCCTAAACACACGTGAAGGACTTGATGAAATGTGGACAGAATTAAGTATAGAAATGCATAGAATATGGAAGGATAAACAAAGTATGTCAATTGCACTAGCGTGCAAACAGAATACAAAGGAAACAGTAGTAGAATTTGTTAAGCGTTTTTATAAATGCTGGAAGGAAGAGGCTGGAATGGAATCAGGAGATGCAATGGGCTCTCTGAAGGTCCAGACTTGCATTAGTAATATGCAACCTCAGCTTTCTTTGTTGGTGAAACAACTTGTCTCTGATTGGCCAGAGTTGACTCCAGCAGAATTCTTGAAAAGAATTCATGAAAAAGAAGGGGCAGGTTGTTTTGACATCAGGAAATTAGAGGGAAAAAACGCTGCTTTTTATCAAAAGCAGAGTTTACAACATTGTGATCCATTCCAGGCCAGGGAAAGGGATAATACAGGGAGTAATAGAATGTATGTGAGAGGTAGAGGGAGAGCTAGAGGAAGAGCTAGAGGGAATTATACTTCAAACAGAACACATTGTTTTAACTGTGGGGAACAGGGACATTGGACAAATGAATGCCCAAAACCCCCTAATAATTCTGGCCCCCCTTACAATCCCCGACAGTATAACAGACAGCCTTACATAGCCCCTGCACCCATGGAGGCACCCAAACACAACATACAATGGCCATAGGGGTGCCTAGAAGGTAGCACTCCAATTTTTCCAGTGGTGTCAACAAGTAATCATGAGCAACCGTACTTAGTCCTAGAAGTAGAGGGAGAACCCCTACCATTTCTAGTAGACACAGGAGCTACATGCTCTGCCTTATGCTCAGATATGTATGATGGCATTACTGGAAAATCTGAACCTTCTCTAGGGATTAATGGAGTGCTGACTCAGACTCGCATCACACCGCCGCTTGAAGTTAGGGTACCCTGTACTGGCCAACAACTTTTGCACCCATTTCGTATTATAACTGGGTGTCCCCTTAACCTTTTGGGTCGTGATCTTATGGGTCCCCTTGGTTTGAAAGTAGCTGTCACTAGACAGGGTGGGTTAGACGTGAGTCTAGGGTCCACTAACCTGTGTTTTTTTAATGACATATTGACAGATGTCCCATCCTCTGTTTGGGCATCTTCAAAACTTGACGTTGGTTTAGTTCAGTGTACCCCATATAAAGCCAGATTAAAACCTAATACTACTCCAGTGTTTATTAAACAATATCCATTGTCTAGAGAAAAGAAAGAAGGGATAAGACCCATGATAGAGGAATTCCTTAAACAAGGAATCCTCCGTCCAGTAGTTTCTCCCTATAATACCCCCATAAATCCGATCCCAAAGAAAGACAATGAATATAGGTTAGTACAAGACCTAAGGGCAATTAATGAAATAGTAATCCCAATTGCCCCAATAGTCCCAGATGTTACAACCTTACTCACAGCCATTCCACATGATGCCTGTATATTTACAGTCATTGATTTAGCTAACGCATTTTCTTTAGTCCGATTGGACCCTGAGACACAGCTACTTATGGCTTTTTATTATGATGGGCGTCAGCTTACCTGGACACGCCTCCCTCAAGGCTATGTGGCCTCACCTGCGGTCTACTCGCTGGTGCCTCCTTCAGTACGTCGATGAAATACTGTTGTGTAGTCCTAGCCAGGAGGCTAATACAGTAGGTACAATAAGTCTGTTAAAACACCTTGCTGCTGAAGGTCATAAAATAGCAAAACATAAGCTACAAGTAGGAGTGACAAAAGTGGATTACCTTGGTTTTGTGCTTTTCCAAGGCCACTGGTCCATTAGTCCCAAACGAATCCAAGCGATTCAACAGATCCCAAAGCCAGTTACTAGAAAGGACATGCTCACCTTTCTAGGTATGATTAATTATTGCAGACAATGGATTCCTGAGTGCTCCCATCATGATTCCATTCTAAGGCAAGCCACACAAGGGGATAGCCCTGAACATATACAATGGACCACAGACATGACTAAATCCTACATAGCTCTGAAGACTAGCATTATTAGTGCCCCTGCTTTAGGACTACCTGATTATTGTAAACCATTTCACTTGTATGCGAGGGACAATTGTAAAACCATGGCTGCTGTCTGTGCCCAAGAGCATGGTGGAGGTAATATGCGTCCCGTAGCTTTCTTTTCCAAAGTAGTTCCAATACCGGTACAAGGGATGCCGGCGTGTCTCCGAGCATTGGCGGCTTGCGCCATGGCTGTAGAGATGGTTGAAACAATCACATTAGGCCATCCAATAGTACTACACACTAGTCACCAAGTTTTACATCTTGTAAAAAATGTCACTACCCAACACATGACTTCTCAAAGACTTTCTGGTTATGAATGTATATTACTGAATAATACAAATCTGACTATTAAATATAGTAGTGTATCCTCAGGGCCAACTCAAATACTTAGTGCCTTACTTACAGGATCACCAGACTTTCCAACAGATCATGATTGTATAGAGGTAATACACCACATTACCACACCAAGACCTGACTTGATGGATAAACCTTTTGACCATGCTGATAATGTGTTTGTTGATGGTTCTTGTTCCCGACCTAGTGATGGTATTTATAAAACAGGCTATGCCGTTGTGCAACTACCAGACATTGTTCTAGATGCAGGCCCCATTCCTTATCCTTCTGCACAAGCTGCAGAATTAATAGCACTTACAAAAGCATGTAAATTGTTTGAAAATAAATCTGTTAACATTTACACTGACTCTCGCTATGCTTTTGGGGTTGTGCACGATTTTGGTATGATATGGAAACAACGTGGTTTTGTTTCAGCAGATAGCAAGACCATCTCTCATACAGACCTGATTAATGACCTTTTAGAGGCCATACAACTCCCAAAGGACATAGCGATCATACATTGCCGTGCACATACATACAAGTCTGACCCTATTTCCTTGGGTAATGCACTTGCAGATACAATTGCTAATGAGGCTGCTTATGTTTCTCATACACCCAGATCCACCATCCGTATGTATGCTGTTTTAGCCCCACCTTCATGTCCTACAGACCATATGTTTCTTGAACTCCAGGGACATGCCACTCCTAGTGACATATCTTTCTGGACTACTAATGGGTTAGCTTTAGATGAGAATGGTTTGTTTTCTAAAGAGGGGAAGGTGGGCATACCGGAAAGCAGTGCACCACTCTTTATAGCACAAGCCCATGGTGTTGGACACCTAGGTATAAAACCAACAACTAACTTGTTGAAGCAATCTTTCTACATTAGAGGTATAGGTGATCATTGCAAGGCATATATTAATAGATGTGTATATTGCTTACAGACCAATGCAACCATCCCCAATAAAGCCCAGCATGACCACTTACCCCCACATACAGCCCCATTCACACATCTACAAATTGATTTTACACATATTCCAAAAACTGGCACTAAACAATTATATCTGCTTGTAATAGTTGACCAATTTTCTAAGTGGCCAGAAGCTTTTGTTACCCAGAGGGAAGATGCAAAAACAGTTGCTAAAATTTTAGCCACTGAAATAATTCCCAGATTTGGTTGTCCGCTTCAGATTAATTCTGATAACAGTCCAGCGTTCATTAGTAAAATCACACATGAGTTAGTAGAATGGTTACAGATTAATTGGAACTTTCACATTCCCTACCATCCTCAAAGCTCAGGGATTGTAGAAAGAATGAATCGCAATATCAAGGAAAAACTTTTAAAGGCAACAGCAGGTACATGGGTTAAATGGCAAAACTATTTACCTGCTATTTTAGCAGAAATCAGAATGACCCCAAATAGGACAACCAGGTTGTCTCCATTTGAGGTCCTAATGGGTAGACCATTCCCAACTCCATGGGTAAAAGGCCCACTTATCATTAAAAATGGTGATTTAGATTGTATTAAGGAACAATATGTAAAACAATTGATTGATAAATTGAATGGCATCTATGGTGATGTGTCTTCCCGTTTACCTCTTCCCTCACAGGAACCAACCCATCCTTTCAAGCCTGGAGATCTGGTCTGCATTCGCCAGCTGAATAAAGCAAAGAAAGGAGGTTTCCTGTTCAGCAAGCCAGTCACTGTGATCGCTGTAACCAGGACTGCCGTACTGACTGACGACAAGGACATCTGGATACACGCTTCACGAGTGAAACTCTGTCCAAAGAGAGGAGAAGCGGGTGACAAGCTATCGGTCACCCCTCACAAAGGAGAAGTGGGTGATAAGGTATCGATCACTCCTCACAAAGACCAGGATGACCATCGCAATCATGGATCCAAGACATTTCTGCAAGATCTTCCTTTTCCTAATGGGGATATTGATATTTGTGTATATCCCAATAGTATTAATAACGGCATGTTATTACTCACCTGAAGATGCTGAACACTTTACACCTATTTGTTTACTATTATTAACATTGTTTAACTGTTACATGTCTTGTACTTTAGGAAAGAAAATATCAGGTATGATACAAGATGCAGAAAAAGTTCAACTGCGAAATTTAATTAGAGGTAGACCCAGATAGTTTATATTGTAGGAACATTACAGGTTATGTGATCAAGATGTGATCAAAGAGGGGAATGATGGGTATATATGTGTGTATGTATATATATATATTATATATATTATGTTATATGGGTAATTTGAATCTCACATATTAAGCATATTGAGGGTAACTTTAAATCTAGTATCAAATGTTTATAACGCAGCATTCCACAAGTTTCTTTCTGTATAAGTTGTAACATATGGTTCTAATATAAGTTCCTCTCTACAAATGGATATGGGCATATTCTGTTATGTGCTATAACAACATTCTTATTTCATGTGGGCCCCTTATGCAGATGTGAAGTTAACTACGTTTTTTATATATTTCCTGTGACCTCATGTATGACGTATACATCACTATAAATTCTTTGTGTGTTCTTCAAATAAACGGGACTTTTGTTGCATGTGTGTGTGATTTCAGTGGTCACCCCAGGGCCCTGAAGAAAACGTGTGCCGCACCCTTATCAGCCAGAGCAGAGCTAAGGAACAAAAGAAGTAACCCTACAAGGTATATAACCAAATATACAGTATATAATACTAGTGTAATACACAGCACAACCCAGTACCAACCTCACAGGTACCATCTACATAATGTGCCCTGCACATAGCTAGCAAAGTGATATGACCTAATACTGTACAATACTAGTGTAATTGTGATTAGTCCATGGCCATTTGAACGTAAAAAATAAATCCAAACTAATTTGGTTTTATTCGTTACAAATGCATTTGGATTAGTTAAGTTTCGCTGCTATGGTAATTCAGTAATTCAAATCGATCCGAAGCTCTGAATTTGACAAATTCATCATTTTAAGCAGCTAAATGAAAGAAGATAATATTCCGCAGTTAGGAGAGTTTTTAGGCTGATGTTCACAATTATATAATGGGATCATCTATAGAATGTTATAAAATGGTTTGTTACCTGTGGTATTTAAAAACATAACCTCCTGAAGTAACTAAACCTGGGTTGTAGCAGCATTAGAGAGTAAAAGAGAATAGAGAATATCAGTGCCCTATAAAGGACAAGCTTAAACACTAGGTAGCTAAATGATTATGCATTCCAAAATAAAGTTAGTACGTCCTCTCAGAAAACAGTACATTAGGTTTGAGAAGTCACTGTCTCTCGCTAGCTACCCTGCCATGCTAAGTAGTTAAATAACATTTAAAATGGAATTAACAAAGGGTAGGGAGCAAGCAACAATATTCAATCACCCTATTGTACATAGAAAATATGTTTACGTGTAGTAGCTAGATACTTAGGGTATAAACATATACATAGCAATGAATATTATGTGTATACTCTCGCCAATTCAAACCTAATGATGGCTGGATAGTTGTAGGAGATACTATAACATACATAGTAGTTCTGTTAGATATAATATAGACATATTGAAGGATTTTGCTAGATATTTAAAAAAAGATAAGTTACATAATTCAATATGTGATGGTATTATGTGTCATAAGGTAATCTCATTAAGGTCAGAGCAAAATGGCGGGTGAGTACAAGGAAGCTGCAGCTTAATATGCTACATAAATAATCAACCTGCCATAGCATAAACATACAAAACTTTTGTGGAATACAGTTCACACAATCATGTTATATAACTTAGTATGTTGATTCAGTTTGTGCCAGAAAGGAGATATATACCATGTGAGAGGTTATTAAAGACAATTATTCCCAAAATTTGAAGCTTACAATATTAATTGACCTTCATTTCTGTACCCTCAGAGAATTTTTGAGTCCAAAGTGATAGTCCTCAGTACTAGTAATCATTCTAGTAAAACACCATTAAAGGCACCAAGGAACAATATTCATAAATCATAAGCATGATGTGGCATTGAATTGTATGTGTACTCAGTCCATACCACTGAGGTTAAAAAAGAGAGATACAAAAGAACCTAGAACATATCTAATCATCTAATACCTCACTTGGTTCAAAGAAACACATGACTTTCATGTGGGAAAACTACTTGTTTGCTGATTTCTAATAAATAATAGATAGCCGTTAGTAAACATATATGCGTAGCAAAATTAAGACTAGTTGCTTTCTGTGTATTATGGGTGCTATCCTAATTAATCTAGTAATAAGAGTAAAAAGACTTATATAAGTAAGAGAAACACAAACAAGAGTATATGGTCAGGAAGTAATAACAGAGAGTGCTGGATTTAACATGAAATGCAATTGTGTTACATAAAAGTGGTTTTATCAACTGGGAAAAGACAATTTTATATTATACAGTAGCCGTCTTAGGTTCCTCAGTGAGCTTGTATTTTTTAGCCCACTCCACATTTTAGTATCCTGTGTCTCTCAATTGCGACAAGCTTCTCTCTGGGATCCGATAAGTTGACCACTGGCAGTAATAGGGATGGTATAACCAATCGGCAGAAGTAGTATCCCAGTGCACTGGGTCCCCTGTGAGGTAAGTTAATTCTTATATAGGATTTGAGACGACTGTGGCATAGCAGCCCAAACAACATTAGTTTCCCCAAGTCCTGTACCATCCGCACAGGCCGCTGTGAGCTTTCTTATGATCACCATCTTCGCACCTCCAAACACTGGTCTCAGCACCGGTACATCTGTGGGATTCATACTGTGTCCAACTTCTTCTTGTTTTTTGGTTCCTCCGGGAACTCAATCATCTGAGAGATATGTTCCTCCAAAAGTTTGAAGAAATGCTCCTCCCAGATCCAGGGCTCTAACTATGGCTGGTATTCTGCTGTTCGCTTGTAGATGGGAGTTATAGTGCAATCTATCTCAAGATGTACTATGCAGCACTTTGTTACCGGTCTAGTAGTATCCTGAGTGGAGGCGTCCCCCCCCTGTAGGCAGCAAAATAGATGCAGGAACAATATCTGATCACTCTTATGTCCCACGTGTAGACCTCCCCGACTCGAGCCTACTCGGCATGTCTCTCTTCCCAGAAGTTTAGGGTGTAATCTCAGCGATATTAGTTGCCTCAGGTACAGAATATTTCTGCTGTAGAGTGCCAGAGTCTGTATAAAAAGCTATTTTATCACTTATAATAACGGAGATCCAGCACAGCACGTCTGCTCACGGCTCTAGTTGGCTCCGCCTCCCCCTGGAAGAGTTATTTGATCACTGCAGCCAGTTCCCGGACTGTCAGTGTCCTGCATGAATATTTACTTTTCAATCTGATGATTTGGCTTGAGCTTCTTGTCTCTAAAAGTGTTAGTATTCCATATTTTGTATTTGTTGTTGTTACTTACCTAGGTATGTACACTATATTCAATTTATATATATGTTTGCATAGTGATGTGCTTAAAAACTGATGGATAGATGGATATGTATATTTTTATTTTAACAGATACATTTAAAATATTCTCAAAACCAGTATTTTACTGTAGCAAAATCCCCATAAAGTTTAAAAAACTAAAATAAAATTATCACAGACTGCCAAGCTTATAACCAGGACCACTTAATTTCACTATAGGGTTAAACTTTCTGCCATAAATGAGGCACATGCTTCATCTAATTACTGCAATCTGCCATTTGCTAGTCATATCTCATATTTATGTAATGTTTTTACATATAATGAATAGCAAATGGCAGATTGCACTGATTAGTTGAAGTATGTGACTCATTTATAGTAGAAAGGTTTACCCTATAGTGGAATTTGAGGTAGAAGTTAGAACAACTGTTGTGGTGATCATTCATTAAACATATTTGAGTGGCACTCAAAATGTATACATATATATATATATATATATATATATATATATATATATATATATATATATATATAATATAGGCAGAACCATCTGATGGGCGTGACCTTAAAGGTTGGGTTCTAGTGCCCCACAATCTTCAACATTCACCAGCTGCCACTGATAAACACATTGAAATTTCCTCGAATAATCAAGGAGCTTTTCATATTCTCTAAATTTAGGGAGAGGAGTTTTCTAAAAAAAGTTGAATTATAACTTGTTTATGAAAAAAATACCTACGCCATTTTTCTTTTTGTCAGAGGAATGGAAATACCCTATTAGAAACATTTTTTATATAAACTTAGGTTCAGTGTCTCTGGAGAAGTTTGTATCCTGAACAAAGTTTATAGCATTGTTTTGCTTCGCAAACCCCCGCAATGCTATTGAACTTTTTGTGGAAGAATTTAGGCCCTTTGTATTTTGTGAAAGGATGTGGATGTTGCTCCGGAGGAGGTTGTGGGAGAAATAGTTGTTGCTGCTGTCTCTATAGCTTTGAAATAAGCTTTCATTCTTGGAATAGGTGTGCTAAGAAGCTTGATATATTTGCAAGATTTAGCAATTCTTCTGGAGGCCATTATGATTCAATGTGCACCCTTTAGTACATTGAGATAGCAAGTAGAAAAAGGTATTGGTGTACCGCTATGGTTGTAGTTACATATGAAAAAGTTATAGGGAATAAAGCAGCATCAGTGCCCTCTGTCTTGCAAATAATTTCCTATTGCTGAAATGAAAGGCAGATAGATATGTTTTCCAGTGTCCTCTGTCAGAAAGATTAGGTGTAGCTGTAAGTGTGGGAACTTAGTTTGGGAATATTGGCTTCAAAAAAACTCACCATAATAGTGCCAATTAACAGTACCAAGTGATCATGCTTGTGTACCCTGAGTTACATGTAGAGGAGATTAGATGTATCAATGGCTTTTAGTAATGTTATGTTTCTATTAATGAGCAGTCTCACTTTAAATAAATAGAAAGTAATAATGGAGAGACTATAAGCCTCTGTAATGTTCTTGTGGTTCAATGAAGAGGACGCAGGCTGCTGGAGTTTATTTATCCATGTGATGGTATCTATTTATGCTGCGTGGTAAGTACATAGTATTTAATGGCCCAGTAAGCCATTAGGAGCGCTTGCTCTGACTCACTGTTTCATCCTGTGGGGTCTCCTTTGGGCTTCTCCTTATGTAGAACTCTGTAATCACCAGCAGATGCAATGCAAACAGCAAATTGAATTGAGGGAAAAAAAGCCCTCCTCAAGCTGCAGGCGCCATTGTGAAGTTAGGCCTAACACGCGGTTCATAGCACAGCAGATTTCCAGCAATCTGGTTTACCTGGCTGGTGCACCATCTATGTGTAAGATGTTTGCCAACTTTTATTTTGCTTTTGAATCCCCCCTTAGCCTCTGTTAGGGCTGGTATGCAGGAGTGAGATCCAGAGCATTAAGTATTTGCGACCATGCCGTTTGTCGTCTAAATCCGCCACTCATAACACATATTTTTAATAATGTGTTGTATATAATGAATAATTTTGTAATATGCAAAGCATTTCAAACTGAAAAAATATGTAAAATAGAGCCACTGGATTGTAATGGAGAGTTTGCAAAAATCATTTGCAAGGTCCATTTAAAGGAAAATTATGATAAATCAATGCATTTACCCAAATTTGCTTTAAAAAAAAAAACGAACTAAAAACAACAACAAACAAACAAACATTGGGTTAAAGCTACACTAGTTTTATTTTTGCCATGTGCTATTATTTTCCACACATGTTATGTTAATAGTTTATTAAACCACCTTTCATTAGACTTTGGGGCATATGTATCAAGCTCCGTATGCAAGCTCGCCAGAAACAACAGTTATGAAGCAGCGGTAACAAAGACCTCTGCTCCATAACAGACATCACCGGAAATCAACTTGATCGAGTACAATCGGGTTGATTGACATCCCCCTGCTGGCGGCCCATTGGCCGCGAGTCTGCAGGGGGCAGCGTTGTGAGCTGCTGGTGCAATGCTTAATATGGCGAGTGTATTGCTTGCCGTATTCAGCGAGGTCTGGTGGACCTGATCCGCAGTGTCGCATCAGGTCAGCCAGACCTTCATACATATGCACCTTTAGGTTTACCCTGAAATCAGGAACACTCAGTAGATAATCCTCACTTTAACTAAAGTCTTGTTGCAGTGTAAAATATATACTTAGTACTCTACATTTATTTTTAGATGTTGCATTTGCTGACGATATAGTGTATGTTTTTAATTATTGCACTTGCAAATATAATTTTAAAGCATCTCTTAGATTACAAGTGAGGCGCAAACTGTTTTGCGTGAGCACAATCGTGATTTTGTGTTCCATTTTCTTCCGCTGATTTTACAAGTCGGGAGGAATCACAATTGCGCTAGGGTAATAGCCTTTTCCGCTTCAATACTTACTGCTATTTAAGAGCTGTGGTAAACTGGGTTCCGAAATTAAAAAGTTGCACAAAACACAACAAAAATATATTACAATGAACATTTACACACACCAACTACACTATTAACCCCTAAACCGCCACCTCCCACAACACAAACCACATATAAACTATTAACCGCAAAACCGCTATCCCCTCACAATGCAAACTACCTCAATAAACAATTAACCCCTAAACCACTATCTCCCCACATCCCAATACTACCTAAATAAACTATTAACAATAACCCGCCATTGACCCCACAATGCAAAGTAATAAACTATCATCTAAACCCCCTAACTTAACAACCCCTAACTTAAACCAAATTAAAATACCCCTCCTTTCTTTTGCTGCCCAAAAGAAAACACCCTAATCTAGGAAAAAAAAAATCCTAACTCTAACCAATGGTGATGGGTGGACCTCCATCTTCATCCCAGCGGCACTCCATCCTCATCCACCGGAGGTCCATTTTCTTCCATTCTCATCCCAGTGGTGGCAGCAAGGTTCGTGGCAATGTAGGTGGTCCTCTTCAGACCTTCAACAGGGCAGTCCTCTTCATGCTGTCTCCAGCCACACAATGAATAGTAAATGCAAAGTACCCCTTTTATACAGATTTAATCTTATTTAACTTTTTTTTTTTCACGAATAGGGTGTTTCTTTTCCACTTTTTTCTCTCCATTGATTTCTACGGGGGAACACATGCACGTGCACGTGAAAACTCCACTAGCAAGCTAGCGCAAAATAATTAATTTCTCAATGTGTAATATGAGCGGAACCCGAGAAACGCAAATGACTAATGCTAGCAATGTTTTCACTAGCAGAAAATTTAGATTTACCGTGGCACTTGTAATCTAGCCCAGAATGAGATCTAGTCAGTGCCACTGCTTTCTTTTTCAGTCATACCTCAATCCTCGGTAAATGTCCTTTATCATCAGCTGATATAAATATTTATTTTTGTAACAGTCATATAAAGTAAATCAAAGCATTTTCTACAAATAGCAATAACTCTTTTTTTATAACTGTTAATTACTTTAAATATAAAGGATTTTGTAGTTTTAGACATGCATGCTTTATTTTTGCTGGCTTACCAAAATCCCAAAATTAAAAATTGCACAAAAAGTATTTTTGATTCCAAGTGGTTACAAGGGTGACTACATATTTTATGTGATACAAAAAAAATTCAAGTATGTTAATAATCTGAATGCAAAAAAAAAAAAAAAACAACTCCAAACAAACATTTTAAGTCTTAATTGCACTACTGTTGTGTTGTCCTAGTTTGCAGCATTTGTTTAGCCTCATATATTAAACATGCCTGAGTTACATTCTAGTTTGTTCAAATTGACAAAGACAGTGTTGCTGCATCGAGACAAACACAAGCCTAAAACTCAATGTGGACTTTCAAAAAAAGCTGCTCCAAGTAAACCCACCCCACAATAAAGCTTAACTGTTCCATAGCCACCCCACCTTGTTATCAAATGCAATAAGCCATACATGACCAAGTCCCCAACAATAATAAACCCTTCTAAATGGACATAAATTCCATGTTATGGCCCCAGTACTTAATACTCCCCACATCACAATACTACCCTGAAAAATAAGGGACCTTTCTAGATGACCTCTACCACAATACGCCCAGTACCAAAGGGGTCTCCTAAACATTTACAAACAGAAAGAGAAGCAGCACAGTGGCTTGTTCTATGGCCTGGTTACCACCTAGCTTCTTTTAACCCAATTGTGCTTTCCACAGAGGAAAATTTCCTGAAGTATATCAATCTGATCCCACCTAAGAAGGTCAGTCCAGCCCCAAAATCAATAGTCTGGGGTTGCCGTTACCCTTGTTCGGAGGAGAATTGCCTGGTATTTCGGTACTGGACTGACCTTACTAGAAATGATCAGACTGATATACTTCAGGAATGTTTTCCTCTTTGAAAAACACAATTGGGCTAAAAAAGTTACCTCCAGGTTGTATCCGGGTCATAAAACAAGCTATTAAACTGTTGTTTCTATACAATACCTAACTTCTATAACAGCAATACCTAATGGTCTCTAGTACATGACCCAACACCAAATCACTCATAAAACACATGATCACACCCTAAAACTTAAGAAACTTCTTTCAGATTTCTCCTGTTTGAAATAAAGCTCACTTTCTGGGGGGGGGCACATTCTAAAATAAACTATTAATCCCTTACGTCTCTTCGGCCCCAGTGCAATCTACATTATTAACCCCTAATTTGCCATAACCTAAAGACCTAACGCCCCCTAACCTATTAACCCCAAGACCGCCACAACCCCAATGCAAAAAGCCACCTAACCTTTTAAACCCTACACCTCCACTACCCTCCAATGCAATTAAACCCCTATCCTAATAACCCCTAATCCACCACAAACTCTCCATTCAAACTACTCCTATTTTTTCTTAACTACCTAACCCCCTACCTCTAATCAAACACTCCCTAAATTACAAACAAATAACAAACAAAACGTTTCCAAAAACAACAATACCTAACATTATAGAAAATAAAAAAACAACACTAGCAAAAATACAACACCCACAGTTATGCCTATACAAAAACTAAGGTCCCAAAACTAAAATTAACACCCAAAAATAAAAATAAAAACTTAACTAACACTCAGCTTCATAACGCTGATTTTTCCCTAACGCCACTATTACAAGTCTTGTAGGTATAGGTGTACCGCACACTTTTTTAGCCGTCACACAACGTCAGTACTGCACTTTAAAAAAAGTCCTTTTTCAATGGGACTCCCATAGCGCCGGTATTAAGAGTTTTGTTGTGAGGCCAAATAGTGAGCGGTACACCCTATACTGACAAGATTCGTAACGCCATCTAAAGTCAGTAGTTATGAATTTTACGTTACAAAACTGTAGCATAAAACTCATAACTAAACTGTTAAAAGTACACTAACACCCATAAACTACCTATTAACCACTAAACTGAAGCCCTCACACATCACAAAGAATAAAATAAAATTATTAACCCCTAATCTGCCGCTCCGGACATCGCCGCCACTTAAAACATTTATTAACCCCTTTTCCGCCGTTCCCCGACATCGTCGCCACTGTAATAAAATGATTAACCCCTAAACCGCGGCCCTAAACCGCCGCCCTCCCGCTTCACAAAAACTATTTAAATATTATTAACCCCTAATCTGCCGTCCGCCCACTTCGTCGTTATAATAAACCTATTAACCCCAAAACCTAACCCAAACGTAACCCTAACCCTAATACCCCCTAACTTAAATATAATTAAAATAAATCTAAATAAAACCTACTATTAATAACTAACTAATTCCTATTTAAAACTAAATACTTTACCTGTAAAATAAACTCTAAGCTAGCTACAATATAACTAATAGTTACATTGTAGCTATCTTAGGTTTTATTTTTATTTCACAGGTAAGTTTGTATTTATTTTAAAAAGGGCATTTGGATGGGCATTGCCCTTACAAAACCTAACACTAACCCCCGACGATCCACTTACAGTTTTTGAAGACTGGACATCCATCCTCATCCAGACGGCAGAAGTCTTCATCCAAGCAGGCAAAAGTCCTCATCGAAGCCGGCAGAAGTCTTCATCCAAGCGGGCAGAAGTCCAGATGGCATCTTCTATCTTCATCCATCCGGCGCGGAGCGGGTCCATCTTCAAGACATCCGGAGCGGAGCATTTTCTTCTTCCGATGGCTGTTGAAGAATGAAGTTTCCCTTTAAATGACGTCATCCAAAATGACATCCCTAACATTCCAATTGGCTGATAGAATTCTATCAGCCAATAGGAATTAAGGGAAAAAAAATCATATTGACTGTTGCAATCAGCCAATAGGATTGAGCTTTCATCCTATTGGCTATTCTAATCAGCCAATAGAATGCAAGCTCAATCCTATTGGCTGATTGCAGCAGCGTGTTGAGTCACGTGATATTTGCATCCAATAAAAAGCTAACTTGCTTGAGTGACATCATAACCCGGAAGAAGCTCCAAGCGACCACGAGAGCAGAGTGAAACGCGCACAGGGACGCTTTGGTTAGTCGCTACCTTACTCGTCTGGGAGATCCCCTCCTTACTTTACTTACCCTCTGTGACTGATGGAACATTGCCTGTTGGTGAAATCTGCATGTGGATAAGTATTCATCTGAACCGGGCTACCGGATATAACGCTGGATGCGTTCTGCTTTATCTGAAAGTGCAGCACCTGGGGCATATTGTTTGGAACATATAGGATGAAAGCTCAATCCTATTAGCTGATTGGAACAGCCAATAGGATTTTCCCCCCTTAATTCCTATTGGCTGATAGAATTCTATCAGCCAAATGGAATGTAAGGGACGCCATCTTGGATGACGTCATTTAAAGGGAAACTTCATTCTTCAACAGCCATCGGAAGAATAGGATGCTCCACGCCGGATGTCTTGAAGATGGACCCGCTCCGCCGGATGGATGAAGATAGAAGATGCCAGATGGATGAAGATAGAAGATGCCAGATGGATGAAGACTTCTGCCCGCTTAGATGAAGACTTCTGATTGTTAGGGGTTAGTGTTTTTAAGGGTTTATTGGGTGGGTTTTATTTTTAGCTTAGGGTTTTGGGCAGTAAAATAGCTAAATGCCCTTTTAAGGGCAATGCCCATCCAAATACCCTGTTCAGGGCAATGGGGAGCTGAGGTTTATTTTGATAGAATTTTATTTGGGGGGTTTGGTTATGTGGGTGGTGGGTTTTACTGTTGGACGGTTGTTTGTATTTTTTTTACAGGTAAAAGAGCTGATTTCTATGGGGCAATGCCCTGCTAAAAGCCCTTTTAAGGGCCATTGGAAGTTTAGTGTAGGCTAGGGTTTTTTTATTTTGGGGGGGCTTTTTTATTTTGATAGGGCTATTAGATTAGGAGTAATTTAGTGGGTTTTTTTTTTTTTGTAATTTAGATAAATGTATTTTGTTAATTTAATTTATTTAATTTTATTGTAATGTTAGGTGTTAGTTTAACTCAGGTTTGGTTTTATTTTACAGGTAAATTTGTATTTATTTTAACTAGGTAGCTAGTAAATAGTTAATAACTATTTACTAACTAGTCTACCTAGTTAAAATAAATACAAACTTGGCTGTGAAATAAAAATAAAACATAAGATAGCTACAATATAACTAATAAACTAGCTCAGGGTTTATTTTACCGGTAAGTAAGTATTTAGCTTTAAATAGGAATTATTTAGTTATTAATAGTAAGTTTTACTTAGAACTATTTAATTATATTAAAGTTAGGGGGTGTTAGGGTTACGTTAGGGTTAGACAGGGTTACGTTAGGGGTTAATATATTTATTTAGTGTTAGTGATGTGGGAGGCCAGAGTTTTAGGGCTTAATAACTTTAGTATAGTGTCGGAGGCGATGTTGGGGGCGGCAGATTAGGGGTTAATAAATTTATGTAGGTGGCGGCGACATTGGGACGGCAGATTAGGGGTTAATAATATTATGTAGGTGATGGCGACGTTGGGGGCGGCATATTAGGGGTTAATAAGTGTAATGTAGGTGGCAGCGATGTCGGGGGCGGCAGATTAGGGGTGTTTAGACTCGGGGTTTATATTAGGGTGTTAGGTTTAAACATACATTTTTTCCCCCCATAGACATCAATGGGGTTGCATTACGGTGCTTTACGCTCTGCGATTGCAGGTGAGCGGTGAAAATAACTTGCAAGTTATTAGCGAGCCAGCCATAACGCAAAACTCGTAATCTGGCTGACTATAAGTTACCATAACAATAGCCCTTAACCTGGCTTTTTGTAAGGCATTGCACTAAAGTGACATAGCTCTTTTTTACCTAAACACTCCAACCCTATTCTATAATAGAAGTAACCCCCCACCCAAAAAAACAAGCCTAAACTATTTTTTTATTATTATTTTTTTATAATGAATTTTTATTGAGATTCAAACAAGGGCTAACAAGATAAAATCAGTCAGTAAAGGAAATACACAAAATGTATATCATGAGTTACATAAAGACTAATAACAATGCAAATAAAATTCAAAGTCATATGATAAATTTCCAAAACATAGATATACACATTTCTCGCCCATTCAATCCAAATTAGACCTCTTTTGGGTCTCAAAAGGTGAGCCTCTTTTGTTTTCTTTCTTTAGATCTTTAACAGGATAAAACTGACCAAGCTAAATTTTAAACTGACATGAATATACTTATGAATTTTAGTTAAAGGGAAATAGAATATGTAACATGTAAGTGAATATGATCTTGCCATAAGGTTCTTCAAAAGTCTAAATTGTAAGTATACACCCTGTTAAAGAAAGGACTAAAGGGCTAAGCAATAATAGGTTAATCACTGGGTGCAACTTTAGCCTAAGCTTTCTGCTTATAAGACAAAACTTTTTAAAGCCACTATTGGTAAAGATTTATGGAAGTAATAGTATGAGAAGGGATGGAAATTAATGGAAAAACAATAGTTATAAGGAGTTAATATAGGAAATATCCCGGCAGATAATGTAATACATTATATGCAAATACTGGGCCCCATACCCATCAGCAACTAAAAATATAAGAGAACATACAGTAGCCTGCTACTAAATTAGTATATATGCATGACTGTTCAATTTCCCAGTAAAAAATCCCTAAAAGACGAAACTATATTCCATCCTCCCATTAAACTAAAAAGAGGAAAGCAGATTAGCCATGTCTTAATTATAGTTGTAGAATCTATCTATAAAGAGATCAATTTCAATAAACATCACACAACATATTATTGTAGTCAGTTTTAATTAAATGGAATTTATTGTTGCGGTATGTTGCAAGGTAAATCGCAAAAAAATACTCTAAGCCAAATATACCTTGCTAGAGTATATTAGTTTGTTGCGGGGGGGGGGGGGGTAGGAGCTTATGGATAGCTAAGAAGCAAACTTAGGCCTAGATTTGGAGTTCGGCGGTAAATGGGCTGCTAACGCTCCGCGGGCTTTTTTCTGGCCGCACCATAAATTTAACTCTGGTATCGAGAGTTCAAACAAATGCTGTGTTAGGCTCCAAAAAAGGAGCGTAGAGCATTTTTACCGCAAATGCAACTCTCGATACCAGAGTTGCTTACGGACGCGGCCGGCCTCAAAAACGTGCTCGTGCACGATTCCCCCATAGGAAACAATGGGGCTGTTTGAGCTTAAAAAAAACCTAACACCTGCAAAAAAGCAGCGTTCAGCTCCTAACGCAGCCCCATTGTTTCCTATGGGGAAACACTTCCTACGTCTGCACCTAACACTCTAACATGTACCCCGAGTCTAAACACCCCTAGCCTTACACTTATTAACCCCTAATCTGCCGCCCCCGCTATCGCTGACCCCTGCATATTTTTTTAAACCCCTAATCTGCCGCTCCGTAAACCGCCGCAACCTACGTTATCCCTATGAACCCATAATCTGCTGCCCTAACATCGCCGACCCCTATATTATATTTATTAACCCCTAATCTGCCCCCCTCAACGTCGCCGACACCTGCCTACACTTATTAACCCCTAATCTGCCGAGCGGACCTGAGCGCTACTATAATAAAGTTATTAACCCCTAATCCGCCTCACTAACCCTATCATAAATAGTATTAACCCCTAATCTGCCCTCCCTAACATCGCCGACACCTAACTTCAATTATTAACCCCTAATCTGCCGACCGGAGCTCACCGCTATTCTAATAAATGTATTAACCCCTAAAGCTAAGTCTAACCCTAACACTAACACCCCCCTAAGTTAAATATAATTTTTATCTAACGAAATAAATTAACTCTTATTAAATAAATGATTCCTATTTAAAGCTAAATACTTACCTGTAAAATACATCCTAATATAGCTACAATATAAATTATAATTATATTATAGCTATTTTAGGATTAATATTTATTTTACAGGCAACTTTGTAATTATTTTAACCAGGTACAATAGCTATTAAATAGTTAAGAACTATTTAATAGTTACCTAGTTAAAATAATAACAAAATTACCTGTAAAATAAGTCCTAACCTAAGTTATAATTAAACCTAACACTACCCTATCAATAAAATAATTAAATAAACTACCTACAATTACCTACAATTAACCTAACACTACACTATCAATAAATTAATTAAACACAATTCCTACAAATAAATACAATTAAATAAACTAGCTAAAGTACAAAAAATAAAAAAGATCTAAGTTACAGAAAATAAAAAAATATTTACAAACATAATAAAAATATTACAACAATTTTAAACTAATTACACCTACTCTAAGCCCCCTAATAAAATAACAAAGCCCCCCAAAATAAAAAATTCCCTACCCTATTCTAAATTAAAAAAGTTACAAGCTCTTTTACCTTACCAGCCCTGAACAGGGCCCTTTGCGGGGCATGCCCCAAGAATTTCAGCTCTTTTGCCTGTAAAAAAAACACATACAATACCCCCCCCCAACATTACAACCCACCACCCACATACCCCTAATCTAACCCAAACCCCCCTTAAATAAACCTAACACTAAGCCCCTGAAGATCTTCCTACCTTGTCTTCACCATACCAGGTTCACCGATCCGTCCTGAAGAGACCGACGACTGAACGACGAATGACTGTTCCTTTAAGGGAAGATGGCATCCCTCGAATTCCGATTGGCTGATAGGATTCTATCAGCCAATCGGAATTAAGGTAGGAATTTTCTGATTGGCTGATGGAATCAGCCAATCAGAATCTAGTTCAATCCGATTGGCCGATCCAATCAGCCAATCAGATTGAGCTCGCATTCTATTGGCTGATCGGAACAGCCAATAGAATGCGAGCTCAATCTGATTGGCTGATCTTGGATGACGTCCCTTAAAGGAACAGTCATTCGTCGTTCAGTCGTCGGTCCGGATGGATGTTCCGCGCTGGATGTCTTCAGGATCCTGCCGCTTCGCTCCGGATGGAAGAAGATCGAAGATGCCGTCTGGATGATGACTTCAATCGGATGGAAGATCCTCTTCTGCCCCGCTTGGATGAAGACTTTGACCGGATCATGGACCTCTTCAGCCCCCCGCTTGGGCTTGGATCAGGACATCGGAGGAGCTCTTCAGGACGGATCGGTGAACCTGGTATGGTGAAGACAAGGTAGGAAGATCTTCAGGGGCTTAGTGTTAGGTTTATTTAAGGGGGGTTTGGGTTAGATTAGGGGTATGTGGGTGGTGGGTTGTAATGTTGGGGGGGGTATTGTATGTGTTTTTTTTACAGGCAAAAGAGCTGAAATTCTTGGGGCATGCCCCGCAAAGGGCCCTGTTCAGGGCTGGTAAGGTAAAAGAGCTTGTAACTTTTTTAATTTAGAATAGGGTAGGGAATTTTTTATTTTGGGGGGCTTTGTTATTTTATTAGGGGGCTTAGAGTAGGTGTAATTAGTTTAAAATTGTTGTAATATTTTTATTATGTTTGTAAATATTTTTTTATTTTCTGTAACTTAGATCTTTTTTATTTTTTGTACTTTAGCTAGTTTATTTAATTGTATTTATTTGTAGGAATTGTGTTTAATTAATTTATTGATAGTGTAGTGTTAGGTTAATTGTAGGTAATTGTAGGTAGTTTATTTAATTATTTTATTGATAGGGTAGTGTTAGGTTCAATTATAACTTAGGTTAGGACTTATTTTACAGGTAATTTTGTTATTATTTTAACTAGGTAACTATTAAATAGTTCTTAACTATTTAATAGCTATTGTACCTGGTTAAAATAATTACAAAGTTGCCTGTAAAATAAATATTAATCCTAAAATAGCTATAATATAATTATAATTTATATTGTAGCTATATTAGGATGTATTTTACAGGTAAGTATTTAGCTTTAAATAGGAATCATTTATTTAATAAGAGTTAATTTATTTCGTTAGATAAAAATTATATTTAACTTAGGGGGGTGTTAGTGTTAGGGTTAGACTTAGCTTTAGGGGTTAATACATTTATTAGAATAGCGGTGAGCTCCGGTCGGCAGATTAGGGGTTAATAATTGAAGTTAGGTGTCGGCGATGTTAGGGAGGGCAGATTAGGGGTTAATACTATTTATGATAGGGTTAGTGAGGCGGGTTAGGGGTTAATAACTTTATTATAGTAGCGCTCAGGTCCGCTCGGCAGATTAGGGGTTAATAAGTGTAGGCAGGTGTCGGCGACGTTGAGGGGGGCAGATTAGGGGTTAATAAATATAATATAGGGGTCGGCGATGTTAGGGGCAGCAGATTAGGGGTACATAGGGATAACGTAGGTGGCGGCGATTTGCGGTCGGAAGATTAGGGGTTAATTATTTTAAGTAGCTGGCGGCGACGTTGTGGGGGGCAAGTTAGGGGTTAATAAATGTAATACAGGGGTCGGCGGGGTTAGGGGCAGCAGATTAGGGGTACATAAATATAACGTAGGTGGCGGTCGGCAGATTAGGGGTTAAAAATTTTAATCGAGTGGCGGCGGTGTGGGGGGAGCTCGGTTTAGGGGTACATAGGTAGTTTATGGGTGTTAGTGTACTTTAGGGTACAGTAGTTAAGAGCTTTATAAACCGGCGTTAGCCAGAAAGCTCTTAACTCCTGCTATTTTCAGGCGGCTGGAATTTTGTCGTTAGAGCTCTAACGCTCACTTCAGAAACGACTCTAAATACCAGCGTTAGAAAGATCCCATTGAAAAGATAGGCTACGCAAATGGCGTAGGGGGATCTGCGGTATGGAAAAGTCGCGGCTGAAAAGTGAGCGTTAGACCCTTTAATCACTGACTCCAAATACCAGCGGGCGGCCAAAACCAGCGTTAGGAGCCTCTAACGCTGGTTTTGACGGCTACCGCCGAACTCCAAATCTAGGCCTTAGGGAGCAAAGAATTTTCTAATGGTAAAATCTTTGCGCAATTAAATAAAAGCTATAGGGAAGAAGAAAGCCCTGTATTGCTAAAGGATATATCTATATCTTTGGAAAAACAGTAGCTTTATTGAGCATGTGATGAGGCTATTGGGAGACAGAACAAGTGATCACAAAATGTACTCTTTGTATTCTCACTGTTAAAAAAAAGTTGGTAATATCCTATATCATAGTTCTAAGCATATTATACATTGTGACCAAAAAAAAATGTAACCCCTTGACTAAATATAATACAGAATTAAACCACAGATTCTAACTGTCACAACTAGGTTAAACGTTGAACTAGGCAATATCCTAATAAGAAAATAAGGAGCATAGGTATAATGATAACCAAAAGGTGACTGATATTTTACCCTGAGCGAAACAGGTAGCAACATTTTCTGCAAGTGGACACATTAGCATTTAACCTCTGGTGTTCAGGAAAAAATAAATATATATAGTGTCATCTAAACTATTTAAATTTAGTCGCACATAAGGGAAGTAATCTGTAGGCACTATTATATGTGGAGGCATACATATATTAACAGTTGAATAAAAGATTAGTATAACTGACTATAAGTATTTGTCCCATATACATTTACAGGTCTGGGGTTTCCGACATCTCTGTCATCATAAAAAGATCCTATATGTGATCGGTTACTGCAAAAACATTTCAAATATGTGGTGACTATGCAACACAGTAAACATTAAAAAAAAGGTAGTTGGTTTATCGGGTACTGCAGTTGAACAATTATCAAGTCCATGTCTCTAAAACTTAACCAACACCAGACCTGTAGATCATAGTTGTTGAATAATGGTAGGCCAACCTGAAGCCATGAATGAGACATGAGAGCCCTCCACAGATCATCACATGACAATTGGACGGTTGGACTCATGCGTTAACCTCAGTAGAAGCTCTGTAATGTATATTAAGGATTATGAGCTTGGCCGTCTCGTGGCTTCACAAAGGAGCAAAAGTAATGGTCGTGTTCTTAGCTGGAGCTTTAAAACTCATCAGAGCATGTTATGGCCTAGCTTCTTCCTTTACATTAGGTGTAATCTTAAAATAGTATGCTTATTTTATGTGAAAAGCCCCAAAATATGAAAATGTTTGCAGGAGCTCTTGCTCTGTGCGACCTATCCCTTCAACGTTCAGCTCCGCCCCCCCCAAGCCTAAACAATTTAATAGGGTATTGCCCTTAGAATGGCATTTGCCCTAAAGAAATGACAGCTCTTTTTCACCCCAAAAAAGAAAAAACTATTAAAAAAAAAAAACCCCAATCTAAAAAATAGGTTGCCCTGAAAAGGCCATTTGGAAGAGCCTTTTTCTTTTTTTTTCAAACTTCGAATACAGCATGTGGTTTTAAACAACTTTCAAATGTTCTTCTTTTATCTAATTTGCTTCATTCACTTGATATTCTTTTTTTGGAGAAGCAGCTATACTCTACTGAGGGCTATCTCAAGACATCTGGTGAACCAATGAAAATAGATATTTGTGCAGCCACCAGTCAGAAGTTAGCTCCAAGAAATGCATTGCTGCTCCAGAGCCTACCTAGATGTGTTTCCAACTAAGGATACCAAGAGTATGAAGCAATCTAGATAATAGAAGCAAATTGGAAAGTTGTTTAAAATCACATGTTCTGTCTTGTATGAATCATAAAAAAAAAAAATTGGGTTTCATATCCCTTTAAGCTCTTTTAGGAAAAACAAAACAAAGCCTTATTCTAAAAAAATACTATAGTAAAAAAAGCCCAGTGGCGTCACTAGGGGGTGTCGGGGATGCAAACCGTACCTGGGTGACACCCTCCAGGGTCTGACACCACCAGGCAGGAACAGTGACACTTTTTGTGTAGATCGTTTAGAGCAGCCAGCCTGAAGCAGCTGGAGGGAGTAGTGGTACTTACACAGAAGTCAGGAAAGCAGGCAGCCTAAATGGGACCGTTTCAACAGTGATGTCAACAAACTGGGAGTCCACTGAGCTGATTGACAGCTGCACTGGCCAATTAGCAAAAGAAAAGCAAATAACCATGCTCAGTGCTAGACAGCATGGAACTACAGCCTCTGTTCCATGGAGCCTCGCTGAGCTGACAGGTTATTTAGTTGTTTCATTAAACTGTTGTGTAACTTAAGGAAATGTAGCTGTAGCTCTAAGAGAACTGTCCCCTTCACAGGAGCTGTAATACCTGCACTGCTTATTTATTATTCTCAACAACTAAATAGGTATCAGCCTTTTGTCAGATTTCCTGGTTAAAAAAACTCCTAACGCTGGTTTTGGGCTACCGCTGGTATTTAGAGTCAGTCAGGAAAGGGTCTAACGCTCACTTTGCAGCCGCGACTTTTCCATACCGCTGATCCCCCTACGCCATTTGCGTATCCTATCTTTTCAATGGGATCTTTCTAACGCTGGTATTTAGAGTTTTGGCTGAAGTGAGCATTAGAAATCTAACGACAAAACTCCAGCCGCAGAGAAAAGCCAGGAGTTAAGAGCTTTCTGGGCTAACGCCAGTTCATAAAGCTCTTAACTACTGTGCTCTAAAGTACACTAACACGCATAAACTACCTATGTACCCCTAAACCGTGGCCCCCCACATCGCTGCCACTCTATTAAATTTTTTTAACCCCTAATCTGCCGACCGCACACCGCCGCAACCTACGTTATCCCTATGTACCCCTAATCTGCTGTCCCTAACATCGCTGACCCCTATATTATATTTATTAACCCCTAATCTGCCGCCCCCAATGTTGCCGCCACCTACCTACAATTATTAACCCCTAATCTGCCGACCAGACCTCACCGCTACTATAATAAAGTTATTAACCCCTAATACGCCTCACTCCCACCTCAAAAACCCTATAATAAATAGTATTAACCCCTAATCTGCCCTCCCTAACATCACCGACACCTAACTTCAAGTATTAACCTCTAATCTGCCGACTGGACCTCGCCGCTACTCTAATAAATGTATTAACCCCTAAAGCTAAGTCTAACCCTAACACTAACACCCCCTAAGTTAAATATAATTTTTATCTAACAAAATAAATTATTTCTTATTACATAAATTATTCCTATTTAAAGCTAAATACTTACCTGTAAAATAAACCCTAATATAGCTACAATATAAATAATAATTATATTGTAGCTATTTTAGGATTAATATTTATTTTACAGGCAACTTTGTATTTATTTTAACCAGGTACAATAGCTATTAAATAGTTATTAACTATTTAATAGCTACCTAGTTAAAATAATTACAAAATTACTGGTAAAATAAATCCTAACCTAAGTTACAATTAAACCTAACACTACACTATCAATAAATAAATTAAATAAACTATCTACAATTATCTACAATTAAACCTAACACTACACTATCAATAAATTAATTACATACAAATACCTACAAATAAATACAATTAAATAAACTAACTAAAGTACAAAAAATAAAAAAAGAACTAAGTTACAAAAAATAAAAAAATAATTTACAAACATTATAAAAATATTACAACAATTTTAAGCTAATTACACCTACTCTAAGCGCCCTAATAAAATAACAAAGCCCCCCAAAATAAAAAAATGCCCTACCCTTTTCTAAAATAAAAATTGAAAAGCTCTTTTACCTTACCAGCCCTTAAAAAGGCCTTTTGCAGGGCATGCCCAAAGAATTCTGCTCTTTTGCCTGTAAAAAAAACATACAATACCCCCCCAACATTACAACCCACCACCCACATACCCCTAATCTAACCCATCATCCAGCTGAAGTCTTGATCCAACCGGGGCAGAAGAGGTCCATCATCCGGCTGAAGTCTGGATCCAAGCGGGGGCTGAAGAGGTCCATCATCCGGCTGAAGTCTTCTATCAAGCGGCATCTTCAATCTTCTTTCTTCCGGCTCCATCTTCATCCCGCCGACACAGAACATCCATCCTGGCCGACGACTTCCCGACGAATGACGGTTCCTTTAAGGGACGTCATCCAAGATGGCGTCCCTCGAATTTCGATTGGCTGATAGGATTCTATCAGCCAATCGGAATTAATGTAGGAAAATTCTGATTGACTGATGGAATCAGCCAATCAGATTCAAGTTCAATCCGATCCGACTGTTCCGATCAGCTAATAGAATGCGAGCTCAATCTGATTGGCTGATTGGATCAGCCAATCGGATTGAACTTGAATCTGATTGGCTGATTCCATCAGCCAATCAGAATTTTCCTACCTTAATTCCGATTGGCTGATAGAATCCTATCAGCCAATCCGAATTCGAGGGACGCCATCTTGGATGACGTCCCTTAAAGGAACCGTCATTCGTTGGGAAGTCGTCGGCCAGGATGGATGTTCTGTGTCGGCGGGATGAAGAAGGAGCCGGAAGAAAGAAGATTGAAGATGCCGCTTGATAGAAGACTTCAGCCGGATGATGGAACTCTTCAGCCCCCGCTTGGATCAAGACTTCAGCTGGATGATGGACCTCTTCAGCCCCCGCTTGGATCAAGACTTCAGCTGGATGATGGACCTCTTCAGCCCCCGCTTGGGCTTGAATGAAGACTTCGGACCCTCTTCTGGATGGATCGGTGATACCCGGCGTGGTGAAGACAAGGTAGGGAGATCTTCAGGGGCTTAGTGTTAAGTTTATTTAAGGGGGGTTTGGGTTAGATTAGGGGTATGTGGGTTGTAATGTTGGGGGGGGTATTGCATGTTTTTTTTTACAGGCAAAAGAGCAGAATTCTTTGGGGCATGCCCCGCAAAAGGCCATTTTAAGGGCTGGTAAGGTAAAACAGCTTTTCAATTTTTATTTTAGAATAGGGTAGGGCATTTTTTTTTTATTTTGGGGGGCTTTGTTATTTTATTAGGGGGCTTAGAGTAGGTATAATTAGCTTAAAATTGTTGTAATATTTTTACAAAAAATAAAAAAATATTTACAAACATTAGAAAAAAATTACAACAATTTTAAACTAATTACACCTACTCTAAGCCCCCTAATAAAATAACAAAGACCCCCAAAATAAAAAAATGCCCTACCCTATTCTAAATTACAAAAGTTCAAAGCTCTTTTACCTTACCAGCCCTTAAAAGGGCCCTTTGCGGGGCATGCCCCAAAGAATTCAGCTCTTTTGCCTGTAAAAAAAAACATACAATACCCCCCCAACATTACAACCCACCACCCACATACCCCTAATCTAACCCAAATCCCCCTTAAATAAACCTAACACTAAGCCCCTGAAGATCTTCCTACCTTGTCTTCACCATGCCAGGTATCACCTATCGTTCCAGGCTCCGAAATCTTCATCCAAGCCCAAGCGGGGGCTAGACATCCACCATCCGGCTGAAGTCTTCTATCAAGCGATGGCTGAAGAAGTCCATAAGAGGCTCCAAAGTCTTCATCCTATCCGGGAAGAAGAGTAGATCCGGACCGGCAATCATCTTCTTCCAAGCGGCATCTTCTATCTTCATCCGATGACGACCGGCTCCATCTTGAAGACCTCCAGCGCGGACCCATCTTCTTCTTCCGACGACTTCCCGACGAATGACGGTTCCTTTAAGGGACGTCATCCAAGATGGCGTCCCTCGAATTCCGATTGGATGATAGGATTCTATCAGCCAATCGGAATTAAGGTAGGAAAATTCTGATTGGCTGATGGAATCAGCCAATCAGAATCAAGTTCAATCCAATTGGCTGATTCAATCAGCCAATCAGATTGAGCTTGCATTCTATTGGCTGTTCCGATCAGCCAATAGAATGCGAGCTCAATCTGATTGGCTGATCGGATCAGCCAATTGGATTGAACTTGATTCTGATTGGCTGATTCCATCAGCCAATCAGAATTTTCCTACCTTAATTCTGATTGGCTGATAGAATCCTAACAGCCAATCGGAATTCGAGGGACGCCATCTTGGATGACGTCCCTTAAAGGAACCGTCATTCGTCGGGAAGTCGTCGGAAGAAAAAGATGGGTCCGCGCTGGAGGTCTTCAAGATGGAGCCGGTCGTCATCGGATGAAGATAGAAGATGTCGCTTGGAAGAAGATGGTTGCCGGTCCGGATCTACTCTTCTTCCCGGATAGGATGAAGACTTTGGAGCCTCTTCTGGACTTCTTCAGCCATCGCTTGATAGAAGACTTCAGCCGGATGATGGATGTCTAGCCCCCGCTTGGGCTTGGATGAAGATTTCAGAGCCTGGAACGATCGGTGATACCTGGCATGGTGAAGATAAGGTAGGAAGATCTTCAGGGGCTTAGTGTTAGGTTTATTTAAGAGGGGTTTGGGTTTGATTAGGGGTATGTGGGTGGTGGGTTGTAATGTTGGGGGGGGGGGTATTGTATGGGTTTTTTTACAGGCAAAAGAGCTGAATTATTTGGGGCATGCCCCGCAAAGGGCCCTTTTAAGGGCTGGTAAGGTAAAAGAGCTTTGAACTTTTGTAATTTAGAATAGGGTAGGGCATTTTTTTTTATTTTGGGGGTCTTTGTTATTTTATTAGGGGGCTTAGAGTAGGTGTAATTAGTTTAAAATTGTTGTAATTTTTTTCTAATGTTTGTAAATATTTTTTTATTTTTTGTAACTTTGTTATTTTTTATTTTTTGTACTTTAGTTAGTTTATTTAATTGTATTTATTTGTAGGAATTGTATTTAATTTATTTATTGATAGTGTAGTGTTA
The DNA here is from genome assembly GCF_027579735.1 of Bombina bombina. Classification (NCBI taxonomy): domain Eukaryota; kingdom Metazoa; phylum Chordata; class Amphibia; order Anura; family Bombinatoridae; genus Bombina; species Bombina bombina. The sequence goes on along the minus strand of NC_069504.1, from coordinate 935,717,716 downwards.
GGTTTAATTGTAGATAATTGTAGGTAGTTTATTTAATTTATTTATTGATAGTGTAGTGTTAGGTTTAATTGTAACTTAGGTTAGGATTTATTTTACAGGTAATTTTGTAATTATTTTAACTAGGTAGCTATTAAATAGTTATTAACTATTTAATAGCTATTGTACCTGGTTAAAATAATTACAAAGTTGCCTGTAAAATAAATATTAATCCTAAAATAGCTAAGATATAATTATAATTTATATTGTAGCTATATTAGGATTTATTTTACAGGTAAGTATTTAGATTTAAATAGGAATAATTTATTTAATAAGACTTAATTTATTTTGTTAGATAAAAATTATATTTAACTTAGGGGGGTGTTAGTGTTAGGGTTAGACTTAGCTTTAGGGGTTAATCCATTTATTAGAGTAGCGGTGAGCTCCGGTCAGCAGATTAGGGGTTAATACTTGAAGTTAGCTGTCGGCAATGTTAGGGAGGGCAGATTAGGGGTTAATACTATTTATTATAGGGTTATTGAGGCGGGAGTGAGGCGGATTAGGGGTTAATACATTTATTATACTAGCGGTGAGCTCCGGTCAGCAGATTAGGGGTTAATTATTGTAGGTAGCTGGAAGTGACTTTGTGGGGGGGCAGATTAGGGGTTAATAAATATAATATAGGGGTCGGCGGTGTTAGGGGCAGCAGATTAGGGGTACATAGGGATAACGTAGTTTGCGGCTGTGTACGGAGCGCAGATTAGGGGTTAAAAAATTTAAATATAGTGGCGGCGATGTGGGGGACCTCGGTTTAGGGGTACATAGGTAGTTTATGGGTGTTAGTGTACTTTAGGGCACAGTAGTTAAGAGCTTTATGAACCGGCGTTAGCCCAGAAAGCTCTTAACTACTGACTTTTTTCTGCGGCTGGAGTTTTGTCATTAGATTTCTAATGCTCACTTCAGCCAAGACTCTAAATACCGGCGTTAGAAAGATCCCATTGAAAAGATAGGATACGCAATTGACGTAAGGGGATCTGCGGTATGGAAAAGTCACGGCTGGAAAATGAGCGTTAGACCCTTTAATGACTGGCTCCAAATACCAGAGGGCGGTAAAAACCAGCGTTAGGAGCCTCTAACTCTGGTTTTGACGGCTACCGCCCAACTCTAAATCTCGGCCTAGGGAAGGGTTTCCCCATAGGAAACAATGGGGCTGCGTTAGGAGCTGAACGCTGCTTTTTTTCAGGTGTTAAGTTTTTTTTCAGCTCAAACTGCCCCATTGTTTCCTTTGGGGGAATCGTGCACGAGCACGTTTTTTAAGCTGGCCGCGTCCGTAAACACCGCTGGTATTGAGAGTTGCAGTGGCGGTAAATTATGCTATACACTCCCTTTCTGGAGCCTAACGCAGCCCTTCTGTGAACTCTAAATACCAGCGGTATTTAAAAGGTGCGGGGGGAAAAAGCATGCGTAGCTAACGCACCCCTTTGGCCATAGAACTCTAAATCTAGGCAAATATCTTTCATTATGTTAAAAAAAAAAATTGTTTAATGATAAACAATTGTGATCCACTTCTGTTAAAGGGACATAATACTCATATGCTAAATCACTTGGAACTGATGCAATATAACTGTAAAAAGCTGACAGGAAAATATCACCTGAGCATCTCTATGTAAAAAAGGACGATATTTTACCTCACAATTTCCTCAGCTCAGCAGAGTAAGTTCTGTGTAAAAAGTTATACTTCTCCTGCTACCAGCTGCAGGTAAAAAATTTTTTTTTTAAAAATGAAGAAATGAACAGCAGCCAATCAGCATCAGCAGTGCTGAGGACATGAACTCTTACTGTGATCTCATGAGATTTGACTTAACTCTCATGAGATTTCATAGTAAGCTTCCTTTACCTGATTGGTGAAATATGATGAGAGTTCACGAGGCTCATCCTTTCAGCTGTCCCAGGACAGACACACTAAAATGCTGCTTAGAAAACCTTTACAATGGGAGGTGGCTACTGAGGCACTTTTGAGTTAAAATATCTTTCTTTTTTACATAGAGATGTTTAGGAGATATTTTCTAGTCATCTTTTTACAGCTATGCTGCATCACTTTCAAGTGTTTAAACATTTGGGTATCATGGCCTTTTAAATAATGTGGTTAATCATGTGTGTTTGTTGATCTGCCTGTATTTATCTGTCTTCCTGTCTGTCATCTATCTATGTCCATGTCTCTCTCTCTGTCTCCCTTTGTCTCTCTCTCTCTCTCTCTCTAGTCTATGTTTCTATCTATCTATCTATCTATCTATCTATCTATCTATCTGTCTGTCTGCCATCTACGTTGCTATCTGTCTGCCTATTTCTGTCTGTCTATCTTTCGATCTATTTGTCTGTCTGTCTATGTTGCTATCTATCTATCAATCTGTCTGCCATCTATGCTGCTATCTATCTGTCTGCTGGTTTCTGTCTGTCTATCTATCTATCTATCTATCTATCTATCTATCTATCTATCTATCCATGTATCTGTATATCAATCTATCTGCCTGCATTTGTCTGTCTGTTTATCTATCTATCAATCTATCATCATCTGTCTGTCTGTCTCTACCTGTGTATCTATCTGCAGGTATCTGTCTGTCTATTGATTTGTCTGCCATCTGTCTATGTTGCTCTATCTATCTATCTATCTATCTATCTATCATCTCTGTGCCTTCCTATTTATAAATCTCTATCTGTCTTTCTGCATGCCTCTATCTATCGATCTGTCCATGTTGCTGTCTATCTATCTGTATTTTTCCTAGTGGCCGGGTGACACCATAAGTTACTGCACGGGGTGACACCAACCCTAGTGATGCCACTGAAAAAGCCTAATCTAAAAAAAGGTTTCACTGAAAAGGGCATCTGGTAGGGCATTGCCCTAAAGTGATGTTAGCGCTTTTGGGGGGGGGGGGGAATTAAAGCCTTGTTTTAAAAAACTAAACTAAAAAACCTAAAAGTGAATAAAAATAAAAATGGTGTTACAAAGTACTCAAAAATAGGATATACAGTCCAGGGGTTTTCTTTGGTAATGTCCTTGAAAGGAAAGAACAAAAAGTAAGACAGACACAATAGTAAAGTTCTGTGTGGTATCCAATCAGGGTATTAAATGAAATTGTACTCACATATAAAAGAGCTATGACTTACCTCTTATAATAGAAAGACCATGTAATATCTCCTTATACAGGAAACAGAGGACAGGGAGGACTCAAATAGTAAAATAATAATATTTATTAATACAATAAAAATTACTTGGGCCATTGAGACTTCTACTAGGAACCAACCACACTGAACAGCAACAACGCCTAACAAGCAAGTGTTAGTTGAAAGCAATTCTGTGTTCAAAAGAGTCCCAACAATCTTAGTGACGCATGAGTCCAACCGTCCAATCATCTCCAATGTAAATTTATTTAAAAAATAAAAAACATATCCCCAAAAAATGGTAAACCCCAAAGTTTGTACTCATCAACTTGACTCTGCGGTCATCCTCTTCTTTCTTCATGACATGACGGTGGTCCTCTTCATGTCAGTGCTCCTCGTCTTCCATTTTTTGTATTTCATCTTCAATATTCGATCTTCTTCCTTTCTTTTCCATCTTCCAATCGATCCTTCTTTTCCTCTTATCGTCTTACATACTGCAGGTCTTCTTCACAGCTGTACATTGAAGCTTAAATGTGAAGTATCTCCTTACATAGGGGTGCCTTTTTTCTGTAATGTTAGGTTTAATTTATTTTTTGTAAATTAAGCATTATTTTAGTTTTTGTACAAAAATGAAAAAAATATGGAACAGCGCTACTATAGCAAGAAGGATCAATCAATAAGAAAAAGAAAACAGAGTGGAATGAATGTATTTATAATTGTAATAATGTTTTATTAACACATATAGTAATAACTCCATAAATAAAATAAAATAAATAAATAAGTGACCGGTCACTGATAAATATCTACTAATAAAAATTTTTTTTTATAAAAAATTATTTAGTTTATATACAATACCAATATAAAGCCTCCTAACTAGGTTTAGCACTGTACGCTCTATACTTTATAGTAGGCTTATACAATATAGATCATAAAAATCTCCAGTCTCACACCATGTATAGGGCAATAAACATTTGAAAAGTCACTGTTTTGTAATGTCCAATCCTGTTCTCACAGTTCAAAGTAATATACCATCTTTTGGAAAAATAACACACCTTTCCTCAACACAGACCTGGCGACTGAATTAAAACACCTGCTTAACAGGTCTCCCACTTGTTGCGGGTGAAGGAAAGTCTCCGTATGTTACTGAAATTATATTTATGTCTTTCTTATATAAGGCTATTTCTCACCTCTGATATTTTGAATGTTATTGTCCTTTTCAGACGCTACCGCGTCTCGTGTAATCCACAATCAATGATTTGGCAGTACTTGATGGTCTCAACTCCTTCCGCATCCTGTGACGAGCTGGCCAATAGCTGTCCTTCAAATTGGGAAAGTGTAAGTGAAATGTTTATTGCCCTATACACGGTGTGAGACTGGAGATTTTTATGATCTATATCCTATAAGCCTACTATAAAGTATAGAGCGTCCAGTCCTAAACCTAGTTAGGAGGCTTTATATTGGTATTGTATATACACTAAATACTTTTTTTATAAAAAAATATATATATATATATATATTAGTAGATATTTATCAGTGACCAGTCACTTATTTATTTATTTTATTTAATTTATGGAGTTATTACTATATGTGTTAATAAAACATTATTACAATTAGAAAGAAAAGCCCGTTTGAAAGAAAATAGAATAAGGGCGCATTGACCCCTACTTACCTGAGGAATAGATGGTTCCGCTGAAGAGGTGGAGTTGGATAGGAGGGGTTATATACCCTCCCCTGCTGGAGACGTCAGAAGTAATTTTCACAGGAGCAAGACGGCAGGTGTTGTTTCTGATGGAGAGTCTTTTGCAGGAGTTGTTGGAGGCGGCTAGGAGTCATGGAGAGCAGTGGATTCGGGACCGTTTGCCTGGTGCAGGTGCTGCCGCATCTGGAGTTCCGGTGGCAGGAGGGACGGCATCCTGGAGCGGAGCACGGCCGGCCAGGAGGTCGAGGCCTCCAGAACGGCTCAGTCCGGAGGAGTACGGCAGCAGGCTGAGGAGCGGAGGTGGCGGGCCTGGCAGCCTGGTGACGAGGTCAGCGAGATCGGATGCTGGGAGGATTCGACGGACCGGAGCAGCAGCGGAGGTACGGCAGGCGACGGCGCTGGCTGATGACGTCATGGACGGGCGACGTCGCGAGGAGCCGGGCACAGGCCGTGGTAGGAGGAGGCCCGCGAGAGCCAGTCAGAGAGGCGGAGGCGGTGACAGGACCTGTAAGTGCTGCTGAGTTATCAAAGATGGGGCTTATGATGGAGGTTTACAGGGCGCAGTTGGGGCAGGCGGTAGGCCTCTAATGCTGTGGGATGGCCATCCATAAGGCCAGGGGATAATAAATGCTAAAAGGGTTAAGGGATTAGGTCAGGAGACAGCCGGTAGGCGGTGAGAGGGTATATTATGTGAGGGGCAGGCCGGTATAAGGCCTTTCTGAGGAGGGGATGGTCATCTATAAGGCCAAGGGAGGTGATACTTTGGAAGGGATAAGGGGTTTTAGGCCAGAAGACGGCCGGCTAGTAAGGGATGAGGTACGAGGAGTCAAGGGTAGGCCGTGAATGAGGCCTTCTTGGTTAGGGCTAAGGGGAAGGGCATCGCACGTGGCGCCACACGGTGCAGGACGAGAAAGTGAGTGGGAGGTTATCAGGCCGCCAATATGGCGTGCGGGGGTAGGCCGCGTCTAGGCCTCAGTAGTTTGGGGTCGCGAGGTTTGATAGGGACTAGCGACAACATTGCATGGGCGTGACAGGCCACTGGCGGTGGTAGGCAGGAAGCTAGGCCTTGGAAGGGCATTGCACGTGGCGCCACATGGCGCTGGGCGGGAAAGCAAGCGTGAGGTGATCAGGCCGCCAGTATGGCGTGCGGGGGTAGGCGCGTCTAGGCCTCAGAAGTTTGAGCGGCAGCGACGGGGGGCCACAGGTCAAACGGGGGGGGGGGGGCAGATTCAGTAGGGGGAGCGACGGATGGGGGGCGAGGAGGTCCGGATCTGCGGGCATAGTGTTAGAAGGGGGATGTCTGGGGTGGGGTTGGTTAGCGTTTGGGTGGATGATAGGGGGAGCCTCAGTACATATGGGTGGCAATAGGGGGGGTGTTGGTCTAGGGGTCCCCGTACCAAGGGATGTCTAGACAGGGGTTAAGGGGGGAAGTACTTAGGGGGGGAGCTGCATGGGGACCCAGCCCAAAGGTTATGACGCGTTTTTCTCAAGGGAGGAAAAAATGGGGATAGGAGCCGGATGGAGCATGTATTGATTGTTTGTCTCTTTTTCAGGATCAGAGGTGGCGGTAAGGAGGGGTGTTGAGGGTCGACAGGACAGGAGCAGTGAGGACACAGCCCAGCCGGAGCTGTCCATGGAGGTGCCGCTGGTCTTGGAGGCCAGTGGCAACTTTGATGAGGAAGAGGATCCTTTGGAGAGCACATCATCGGGTACGGCTGGCCAGGTAGGGAATCTTTCTGCCTTGGCGCAGCTTATACAGTTGTTGTCTCCACCACGGAGAATTGGGGAAGAGGGACGGGGGACAGGGGTGAATGGAACGGGGGTGAGGCAGGATGGGGGTGGGGAGGATCCTAATGCTGTATCTCCTCCACAGACAACAAGGGCGGTGAGCAGGAGGGACAGTGGTGTCTCACCTGCCGGCAGAACAGGGGGGTCTGGCGGACGCCAGAGGTCTAGGTCCCCATTAAGATGGCCTCGGGGAGGTGGTCGCAGTCCTTCCCCAACATGGGGCCGTGTGGAGAGAGAGCTGGACCGGAGCAGACACGGCAGGGGGCGCTCACTTGCATGGCGGGATGGAGTGCGTAGGAGGCTGGATACGAGTGGAGGCCGGGAGACGGACAGGGAGCGCAGGAGAGACCCGGCGCCGGTTCGGTGTCAGGAGCCAGCGTTGGGGCAGCAGCATGCAGGTGAGGTGGTGGCTGGGGGGGGCTCCTGTGGTGAGTGTTTCGGGAGGAGAGAGAAAGACTATTGTGGCGGGCTTAAGGGGTATCTTGTTGGCATTAGAGAAGCCAGGTAGTGGATTGGGTACGGTGCACCGGCCCCGGTACCGCAGATGGGAGGTGGTGCAGCGGCTGTCGCGACGACAACGGGTGGAGGGGACGCTACTAGGGTGCCGGAAGGGGCCCTTAGGAGACCTTGCTTATGCTCGGTGGGCCCGCTGGGTATCCACCTTACGAGCGATTTGAGGTAGTCCCTATCAAAAGATAGGAAAGAGGGAGTTTGTGGAAATCTTCTCCTTGCTTCCATTAGAGCACGTATTGGAAGTGAAGGAGGATGAGAAGGAGAAGGGTAAAAAGGAGGAAGAGAGAAAAAAGCGGTGGAGGAAAATTCCCAAAACATTCGGGAATTGGTCTTGAGCCTTTTATATCTTGGCTAGCGTGGTTTGTGAAAAAAACCCTGAGCAGGGAGCACCGTTGTTTTGTTACCTCGATGAAATATTGAGTGCATACAGGACTTATGGGGGGATGGCGTGGTGGAGATATGATGAGGGATTTAGACAGCGAATGGCGGTCCGTCCCGAGATGAGGTGGGATGATAGAGACATGGGGATTTGGTTAGAGATCATGACCCCATTGCGAGGGAGCAATTCCTTTCGTGGCTATGGACAAGCAAGTGGGAGTAATGGAGCAAGTAGTGGGCCTGGAGCGGCCATTAGGAAGGGCCTTTTTTTCCAGTTCAACGAGGGTCAGTGTAGGTTCGGCACCTCGTGCAAATACAAGCACAAGTGTTCATTTTGCGGAGGCATGCATTCTGGGGCAAAGTGCTTCAAGATGGGCAAATCCGGAACCCGTGTGGGGGACGTGGGTCCATCGGGCACCAGACATCGGTGAGGGTAGAAAGGATGGAGCCGTTGCTAAGGGAGTACGCCCTTGAACGGGGCCATGCGGGGGACGCGGAGTTGATTTTGACTGGTTTTAGTACAGGGTTTGTAATTCCGTTTAAGGAACAGGTTGGGTTAGGGGTTGTGGGTAGTCTGAAGTCGGGCAGGGAGTTTCCAGAGATTTTGAGGGAAAAGTTGTGGAAGGAAGTGAATTTGGGCCGGATAGCAGGTCCTTTCCGAGACCCGCCATTGCCGAACCTAAGGGTGTCACCACTGGGGGTGGTCCCGAAAAAATCGCTGGGGCAATTCTGGATGATCCATCACCTGTCATACCCGAAGGGACTGTCAGTAAATGATGGCATCGACCCTGAGCTAGTTTCAGTCAAATACTCGTCCTTCGATAAGGCGGTGGCGGTGGTAAGAGCAGCGGGTAGGGGAGCATTGATGGCGAAGGCAGATGTGGAATCTGCTTTTTGCCTTTTACCGGTGAACCTGAAGTGTCATCACCTGTTGGGTTGTAGACTGGATGATCAGTATCATCCCTAACCCCACCTCTAAGCTACCACCCTATGGGCTGTTTGATATCCTGTTCATATTTTGAAAGGTTCAGCTCGTTTGTGGAATGGGTGGTGAAGAGGAAGACGGGGAAGTTCTCGGTAGTCCATTATTTGGATGACTTCTTCTTTGTCGGCCCAGCGGGTTCGGATGTTTGTGAATTATTGGTCAGGGTGTTCAAGGAAGGTGACCCAGGACTTTGGTATTCTGGTGGCGCCTGAAAAGTCGGAGGGCCCGTCAACAAAATTGACTTTTCTGGGCATTGAGGTGGACTCTGTGAAAATGGAGTGCAGACTCCCGGATGACAAAATCCGGGACTTGCTGATGGTAATTGACAAGGCGTTGAGGAGTGAAAAAGTGGTGTTGCGGGAGGTTCAATCTCTTCTGAGTAAGCTGAACTTCGCGGGACGCATCATACCCATTGGGCGGGTATTTTGTCGGAGACTATCTTTGGCAACGGTGGGGGTTACAAGCCCAAGGTTTCACATCCGGCTGAATAGGGAAGTGAAGGAGGATTTGAAAGTGTGTAAAATCTTTTTGGAAGATTTTAACGGATGGCTGTTGATTCAAGAAACAGGGTGGTCGGACGACCAACTGTGTCTTTATACTGATGCGTCGGGGGCTCATAGCTTCGGGGCATTTCTGGATGGGCACTGGTGTGCGGCAGGGTGGCCAAAAGAATGGAAGGCTTGGGGGCTGACCAAAAACGTTTTTGGAGCTTTTCCCGTTGGTGGTAGCATTGAGGATCTGGCCAGAAAGATTGAGTAACAAGAGAGTTTGTTTTCATTCTGACAATTTGGGAGTAGTGTGGGCCATTAACAGGCTTACGGCTAACTCGCCGGTGGTTATCCGGCTACTCAGGGTTTTTGTACTGGAGTGTTTGCGGTGCAATATTTCCTTTAGGGCAGTGCATGTTCCTGGTCGGTACAATGTGATTGCTGATTCTCTGTCCCAATTCCAGTGGGACAGATTCCGGGAGGTGGCCCCGCAAGCGGACAAGGAGGGAGTCAAATTCCCGAGAGATCTGTGGCAGCTCAGTTGTCAGGAGCATTGAACCTGGTGAAAGGGGCGGTAGCCCCTAGCAAATGGAGGGCTTACGCTCGAGTATGGCAGTTGTGGTGGGAAGTTGTGGAACAGGAGAGTGCACAAGGAGCATGTGAAGGGGAACTGAGTATGCTCCTTCAGTGGATACAAAGTTGGAGGAGGGAGGGGCTATTGCCTTCTGAATGTCACAAGAGAATGGCGGCATTGGCGTTTCTGTTTCAGATGCTGGGAGGCGAGGATTGGACTAAGGTGTTTATAGTACGTATGGCGGTGAGAGGTTTGTGTAGAGGCGGTGTTAGGCTGGATGGCCGGAGACCAATAACTTATGCTGTCCTGTCAGGGATAGTGGAGAGGTTGGGGGAAGTGTGTTCATCACGTCAGGAGGAGCTGTTGTTTAAAATGGCTTTTGTGCTGGCTTTCTTTGGAGCATTCCGGGTGTCAAAGCTTATGGGTAAGAATCGTTGGGACCAAAGTGGCCAGGGGAGGCAGGATGTCGTGGTGAGGGATAGGTTCGTAGAGCTGTGGGTTCGTAGGTCCAAAACGGACCAGACGGGGAAGGGGTTTGTCATAAGGTTGCAGGAGATTGGGGGGAGGTGCTGTCCGGTGGGTGTAGTACGAGAGTATTTGGGGGAGACCAGTCATTCGTCTGGGTCGTTGTTGGTTCATGAAGATGGCTCTTCTTTGTCCAGATTTCAGTTTACGGCGGTATTGCGGAAGGGACTGGTGTTGTTGGGATTGAAGGGAGTCGAATTCGGGTCTCATTCATTCAGGATGGGGCGGCTACGGAGGCAGCGAACCTGGGTCTGGATAAGGAGGTTATTAAGAGGATTGGGAGATGGAGATCAGAGAGATTCCGGGGGTATGTGAGGCCGGGTTTGGTGTTGCAGTAGGGATCGTCTTATGTGGTGTGATCTCTTTCATTCAACAGGCCCTGTGAAGTGTTGGATCTTAGGACATTCCTATGTCTTTTGGGCCCGAAAGGCAGCGGCAGTTAAAGATAATGGTTTGCAACTGGGTTTCTCAGAAGAGAGAGTTTCACTGAGGTGGTTCGGGATTCGGGGTATGAAGTGGGGCCAAGTAGTGGGAACAGTGGTGGATTATGCAAGAATGTTTGGTCCCTCTCAGGTGTTAGTGGGGGGAATGATTTGGGCTTCATGCCCCAGAGGGTTCTGGTGGAAGAAATAAAAGGGGATTTTAGGAGGCTCCGGGAATTATTCTCGGGTTTAAGAATTATATGGTCAGAGATTGAAACTAGGTTGGTTTGGCGATCTGCTTGGGACCTTAAGAAACTGGAGGCGTCTAGACGCAAGGTGAACAGAACGATCAGTGGGTTTGTGAGAAGGTTGGGGGGCATTTGTCTCTGGCACGTTGAATTTGAGGGTGAGTCTGGTTGGTGTTTCTACCTAAAAGATGGGGTGCACTTAAATGAGGTGGGTCTGCACCTTTTCAACTTTACATTAAAGGAGGGGATTGAAAAGGCCTTGGCTTTGGGTGGTGGTACTCGCTGAGTGCGAGTTGTGGCGGGGGTGCTTGCTATGATCTATTGAGGCTTACGTCTGGTGGATAGTGGATGCACTTTGGTTGGTAGCGGAAAAGAAAGGTGATGGTGTACGCCCCACCCAAAAACGGTCGGGGCTTAGAGAGAGGTCAATAGGCAAGCACTGTTAGTGTTCAAAGTGAAAATAAAGTTGTAAATATTGAAACAAAGTTTTAATGGCTAATATTTTGTTAATAAAATAAGCTGCAGCCTTTTCTTCCCCCAAGAAATTGTGTGGTGGTCTTTTGTTAAGGTGAAGAAATGAGTAATTGGTAATGTGGGGTCAAGAAAAGCCAGTTTGAAAGAAAATAGAATAAGGGCCCATTGACCCCTACTTACCTGAGGAATGGATGGTTCCGCTAAAGAGGTGGAGTTGGATAGGAAGGGTTATATACCCTCCCCTGCTGGAGACGTCAGAAGTCATTTTCACTGCAAGACGGCAGGTGTTGTTGCCCGCCCTCCCTCCCTGAGTGTAGTGTGGCATTTGTTGCAGCTAGGGGGGGTGCATGTTATGATCTATTGAGGCTTACGCCTGGTGGATAGTGGATGCACTTTGGTTGGTAGCGGAAAAGAAAGGTGATGGTGTACGCCCCGCCCAAAAAGGGTGGGGGCTTAGAGAGAAGTCAATAGGCAAGCACTGTTAGTGTTCAAAGTGAAAATAAAGTTGTAAATGTTGAAACAAAGTTTTAATGGTTAATATTTTGTTAATAAAATAAGCTGCAGCCTTTTCTTCCCGCAAGAAATTGTGTGGTGCTCTTTTGTTAAGGTGAAGAAATGAGTAATTGGTAATGTGGGGTCAATACATTTCACTCTTTTTACTTATTGATTGATCCTTCTTGCTATAGTAGCGCTGTTCCATATTTTTTTATTTTTTGTATATTTATCTTGTTACAACCATTAGGGAGAGTTGTATTTTGGAATAGCCTGAAGTATCTTTAGGGTTGCACTGTGAGGTACCCCCTCTTTTATATATTTTAGTTTTTGTAACTTATAGGGTGGTAGCTTAGAGGTGGGGTTAGGAAGTTAATTAGTGTAGGGATAGTTTGAATTTGGGGATTGTGGCAGTATAGAGGTTAATAGGTTAAGGGGGATTGGCGGTATAGGGGTTAAGTAGTGAAGGAGGTGTTTGCGGTGGGCTATTGGTGGTTTAGGGGTTAAGTAGTATAGGGTTAGTTTGAGATGGGCTATTGGTGGTATAGAGGTTAATAGGTTAGGAAGTTGCTGTGGGCTATTGGCAGTTAAGGGGTTAAGTAGTGTAGGGGTTATTAGGGTGGGCTATTGGTGATATAGGGTATAATAGGTTTGGAAGTTTTTTTGGTAGGCTTTTGGAGATTTAGGGGTTAATTAGTGTAGGGTTAGTTTGCAGTGGTGGGTTATGTCGGTTTAGGTGTACATAGGTATATCTATTATGTTGAGTGTTATATATGTAAAAGGGATCCTTTACTTTACATCGCCAATGTCGGTGCCAATGTTGCTTGGAATATTTTGCCAGCATTGCCACCCATTGTAATGTATAGCAAAACGCCTCTCAGCAATGCTGCCTTTAAAGAGTAATGCCGGCACTTTTGAATATTTCACTGGCATTCTCAACATCCCATTGGATCCCTTTTAAATATATTGCTGCCTCACAGCACTTTTGATCATCACATATCTATAAGACATCATTCAATCATTCCATTTAGTTAATGCTAGGTTGTTTTTAGGGATGGGAAAAATGTTTTACAACATTCAAAAATTGAATAGAAATATAAGAAATGTGTTCATTCATTTTGAATTTTTAATGTTTGTACAACATTCTAACATTCAATTAACCCTTTGAGTGCTAAGCACTTTCCCATCTGGGTGATTTTTAAGTTTTTTTAATTTTTTAATTTTTTGGAAAAAATTTTTACTTTTATTCCCGATCCCCGAGACTTACACTGTTTGAAAGGTTAGGCGATTACATTTCCAACGGGGGGGGGGTCTGTAGCTGCTTAGAAGTCTGTGATACAGACTTCTAAGCAGCATGCCCCCTGCTCCTATAATTAACATTGTTAAGTATAAATAAAGTTGTGTGGTGACGTCATTGCGCGTGACGTCACCATGCATAACGTGAAGCCGCGGCGATGCCTGTCACAATGCAGGCCCGATCTCTGGAGTAGGAGTGGGTGGGAGCCCCCAGATCTCCCTCAAGGTGGCAGAGTGCTAGCGACGGCTCTGAGCCGTCGTTAGCACCAGAGTGGGAAACTCTGCGATGGCTCAGAGCCGTCGTTAGCACTCAAGGGATTAATGTAATAGTATTTCTTATGCTATCTTTAAATGTAATATTCAATATTGCACAATTCTATTCAAAGTATGCGATATTTAAATTAGAAAAAATAAATCAATATATTTGTAATATTTCTAATGCTCTTTAAATGTAATATTCAAATTATGAAATATTAAAAAATTAAAAATTTAAACCAATATATTTGTATCTATTGTCTTTCAATTTACTAAATTCCCTACCACATGATCTATTGAACTTCTGAATAGTATTAGTTAAATCAAATGTTACATTAGAAATATCAAATGTATATTCAATTTAATTATGAACATTCCAAAATGAAAGTAATATTCAAAAACCGGAAAAAACTTTAGATTACAGAATTGTAATGTTTTTTTATTCTTATAAGGGCTGATGCTGAACTCTGGTCGTTACAACCCCCCCCAAAGGAAACTTAACTACTTAACACTACTTGAACTAGAAATGAAGACACAGACAACAGAGAGCTGGGTTTAAAGACCATATGAAATGGTCACATTTATTTAACCTAAATAAATAACTTGACTTCAACGGAAGTCGTAACTGAACTTTTGACCCGTGGCGGCATTCGAGGCCTAATACTAATATATATATAACAACTCCATATGACCAGAGGTCGCGGCCAAGATATTCTGGAATTGGACAAATTCACCAAGGGGGGCCGCAAAACGTGGCTCCACCCCATTCCTTCTAGGAGGCGCAGACGCCCTAAGGGATCTTCAGCCAGCAGACCCGTGGCGCGGGGGCCCCCAGGTCACGACCTGAGGACATCTCCCCCGCCCATTAGCCCGACTGTCACCCCTACGGACTCTGCATTCAGGTGTTTAAAGGCCACAACCTCCCGCCTCTAGGAGATCACATTTTTGCCTATTGCTTCAGCCTATAAGGCACTGGTGGAACAAAGCCTTGCAGCAATAACCACCAGGAAGCGGCTAAAGTTACCACTAAGGGCTTACGTTGATTAGGCCAACTAACCCTATCCCTGCCTTAGCCCTGACAAGTAACCAGCAACCATAAGGAAGCCATTTTGCCTGAATGATGTCACTACTCATACTGATATAACCACAACTCGGGGGTTGGGCGGGTGGGAAACTTTCACCTTGAAAATCCCAGGCAGAAGAGGCAGGAATATTCCAGAATCTTCTTTATAACCTGGTAAGCTGGGACCTCCCCTAACTTTGCAACATTGTTGCTACTTACACTACACTGGGATTTTCACTACCCTGTCATGCTCAGGCCCTTAACTCCATTACAGGAGACTTTGCTAACTTTCATTCCTCTAAGGGCTGATGCTGAACTCTGGTTGTTACAACCCCCCTCAAAGGAAACTTAACTACTTAACACTACTTGAACTAGAAATGAAGACACAGACAACAGAGAGCTGGGTTTAAAGACCATATGAAATGGTCACATTTATTTAATCTAAATAAATAACTTGACTTCAACGGAAGTCGTAACTGAACTTTTGACCCGTGGAGGAATTCGAGGCCTAATACTAATATATATATAACAACTCCATATGACCAGAGGTCGCGGCCAAGATATTCTGGAATTGGACAAATTCACCAAGGGGGGCCCCAAAACGTGGCTCCACCCCATTCCTTCTAGGAGGCGCAGATGCCCTAAGGGATCTTCAGCCAGCAGACCCGCGGGGCGGGGGCCCCCAGGTCACGACCTGAGGACATCTCCCCTGCCCATTAGCTCGACTGTCACCCCTATGGACTCTGCCCTCACTTGTTTAAAGGCCATGACCTCCTGCCACAAGAGACAGGATTTCTCATAAAAACAGACTCTTGCCGCCACAAATCAAATATGGGTAACCAAGGACCTTTTGAGGTCCGCCATGAAGATTAGTAGGCCCTCGTCAGACAGATGGACACCATCAGGGCGATACAGCTGCTTTTTATCCGCCAAAATCTGCTCATGGCGGACCACAAAACCACCCGCAGCTACCACCGCTCTACCCAGCTCCCTGTTGACCTTCTTTTTCACCCTATATGCTGTTTTGGGGGTGGGAAAATATCGCCAACACAACCTAGGGATGATGTTCGATCACACCAACTTCACCCCCTGGAATGTCTCGCAAATCCACCGGACGTCAGACCTCATGATATTTATGAGGTCCAAAGCCGGTGCGCAACCAAGGTCATTGCCCCCCATGTGCAAAATTATGATGTGAGGCTGCCCCCATCTGTGCCTGGCGTCTTGGAGGAGGGGAGGCAAACCATTCCATTGTAAGCCTCTGCGCCCCAACCATCTGACAGAAGCCTTTGACACTGCTATCCCCAGTTGTTGCCCGTCGGGATGGGAGTGTGCCCGCAGGGCCGCCCAATGAACGTAGGAGTGCCCCACGATCCAAACGTGGGTAGTGGCCCCCGCTAAACCTAAAATGGATTACAGTAACTTAGATTGCTTACATCGCTCTAATTCGGCCGGGCTACACTTAACTAGCGCTCTGCCCCCTCCCCACCAGCATCTCCTAAGCCTCAGTAGGAGGTCGCACGTATCCCTTGAAGCAATTTGACCTCCATCTGCCTAATCTCTGGATACTCTGCACCTCCCATTCCAATGCGGCCGCGCTTGTTGCTGCGCCTATGCGGAAAGAATGAGGAGTAATCCTACATTCCTCCAAGCCAGCCGCAATCACCGCTCTTTTCAATACCGCGGCAAACTGGTACCTTGACAGATAAGACCCATCCGCATGCACCAGGAACTGTGGCTTGTCCTGCATACTAAGCGCTATGTAGGCCTTGGTTGCCCGCACCGGGCAGGCCTCCAAACCCGAGGGCGCGAGGGTCACCCACGCCCCTTTTCTGTCCTGGTCCGTCTTAGAATGAGGGATGAACAGTATCATGCTATCCCCGGCCCATTTAACGTGGCCCGTCTGTATCCCAGAGCTCACTGACTGCCTAGAGGCAGATACTAACTCCCCAGGTCTGAGTGCAGCGAAGAACGCTATCGTGAAGGCGCATTCAAACAGAGCTTTCTCATAAGCATTGCTGGACAATACATCCAACGCCCCTATCAGCCCAAGAAGCCGGTGTGAGGTTACCGGTTCTCTCGCATCTCACAACCGCCCTTCTAGCCTGCCCCATCCTTTCATTATCTGCCGTACCAAGAAATTTCTTGTAACGTTGGTATACTCCAACAGGTTGCAGAAAAAGGATATGGATGGTGCCCCCATCGTTTTGCGGACTGCCGTGAGCATGGCACCTCGCATCTCGCAACCGCCCTTCTAGCCTGCCCCATCCTTTCATTATCTGCCGTACCAAGAAATTTCTTGTAACGTTGGTATACTCCAACAGGTTGCAGAAAAAGGATATGGCAGCTATTTTCATGGAAATAGCCCCTTTGGATGTCCCTCGCCGCTGCCACCAGGCCAGCCAACTGAGAAACAATTCCCTAGGGACTTCTTGTAAACTAACGCTATGTGCAGAGCAATAGTCTACCCACTCACCCCAATGCTGTGCGTAAGCTTTCCAAGTGCTCGGGGCCAACGAAGACTGCACTAAGTGCCGGATGGAATCCCAATCCCCGCCACCTGCCAAATAGAAGGAAGACAGGGTAAGCCTTGTTCCTCAGCATTCGGCGCCAGCCTGCGGAACTGCTCCCACTGAAACCTCGATAGAGCATCCGCCAAGGTGTTATTCACCCCTGGGACATGTCGCGCCTCAAACTGAATGTTATGCTGCAAACACCGTAGCACCAGGTGACGTATATAGCATACGACCACTGGTGATGACGCAGATAGCCTGTTAATAGCGAAGACAACGCTAGCGTTATCCGTCCAGAACACGATGAACCTGTCTTTCAGAACCCGTCCCCACAATTTGATTGCTACCACGATTGGAAAGAGTTCCAGCAGTGTCAGGTTCCTAGTCATTCCCGCCTGCGCCCATGCCGCTGGCCATGGTTCTGCGCTCTACTGACCCCATAGCTGTATGCCCCGGCTGTGTCAGTGAAGAGGTGAGCTGCCTGGCTTGATGCCCTTGGCGCCCTCCAAAGCAAGGTCCTGTTAAATTTTGTGAGGAACCTTTCCCAAACTTGGAGGTCCTCCCTCATCTCGTCAGACACCTTAATGACTCGGGCCCGTAGAGGAGCAGCCAACTTGGCCTCCATCCTCCTATTAAATGCGCGGCCCATGGGTATCACCTTACATGCAAAGTTGAGGAG
Source organism: Bombina bombina (assembly GCF_027579735.1). Taxonomy (NCBI): domain Eukaryota; kingdom Metazoa; phylum Chordata; class Amphibia; order Anura; family Bombinatoridae; genus Bombina; species Bombina bombina. The sequence goes on along the minus strand of NC_069504.1, from coordinate 935,700,189 downwards.
ACCTAACAACGATTGGAGCTCCTTTAAATGCATGGATGGTGCCCCCATCGTTTTGCGGACTGCCGTGAGCATGGCACCCACTTTGTCATCGGGGAGACAACATAGCCTTGCAGCAGTGTCGATTTCAATCCCCCAAAAAGTGAGCCTTGTGCAAGGCCCCTGTGTCTTATCTTCTGCCAACGGAACTCCGAATTCCGCCATTAATCTGCGCATTACTGCCATAAACTGGGCACATTCCTGCATGTCAACCCTGCCAACCAGCAGGAAGTCGTCAAGGTAGTGTGCAACCGCCCCCATGTTCGCTGCCATCACAATTGCCCAGTGAAGGAAAGTACTGAACGCCTCAAAATACGCACACAACACTGAACAGCCCATGGGCAAGTTTTTGTCGACGTAGTAATGCCCCTCAAACTTGCACCCCATCAACCTGAATGACGTGGGATGTATTGGCAGCAAGCGAAAGGCGGACTCGATGTCCAGTTTGGCCATCAGGGCAGCCGGTCCAGCCACTCTGACGAGCTCCAGAGCTTGGTCGAACGACTTGTAAGACACCGAACTGATCGCCGGGTCAATAGCATCGTTCACGGAACCGCCCTTTGGGTAGGATAGGTGCTGGATGAGGCGAAATTTTCCCGGGTCCTTCTTGGGAACCCCAACGGTGATATGACCAACCCCCGTATGGGTGTCGCCTCAAATGGCCCAGCGAACCTTCCAAGAGAGAGCTCCTTATCGAGCTTCTTCCGAACCTCCTACGGCATCTCATATGCCGACTTCAGGTTCCTATGAGACGCCGAGCCCACCACTGTTCCTGCGTCGGGATTCGGAAACCCTCCGATATCCCCCTATCAGAAGGGCTGCGGCCTCCCTGTCAGGGTAGGCCGCCAGCCAGCACCTAATTGCGTCCAGCCTCAGGGGGGTTGGCGCCCTTTGTTCCAACACCCCCTTTTGCTCCACGGCTACTGCCCCCCTCGCGCCGTTTTGGGCAGTCACATCCTGGGTGTGGCCCGCCACAATACATGCATGCATGGCGAAAGGAACAGGATGCTCCTTTCTTGCATTGCTTTTCATTGAAACATCAGCATTCCCTGCCGCTGCGCTTCACCAGGTTCTGGTTTCTTTGTGTCCCCAAGTGGCTTGCCATGCCGCCACTCTTCTCGGGAGTGAGCAAGGACCACAAATCCAGATCCTTAACCCCAAAGTTAAGGACCGTATTGCCCACCATCTTTCGGCGGAACTCACTATCGTATGTCCACCACACTCCTTCGCCAAATCTATTGTAGATTTGCTCAATGATCTCCGCATATTTAATAACGTCCCCTGTTGCCTCCGGCCTCTGCTCTATGTAGCATGATGAGAACACGCAGAAGCAACGCCTCCACTCATCAAATGTGTCCGGCCGTTGAAATTTTTTGGGACCCGTCCCATCCTCGCTCCGCTCCTTGTCCCTCTATGCCTCCAAAGACAGTTCAAATATGTTCACATATTTGTGATCTCGAATTTTTTGAACTGTCTTTGACTTAAGGTGAGCGTGAAGGCAGTGGATTTTACAGGGATACAAGTCTCCCTGTAAAGCCACCTGTCTGGCACTAGCAATCCTACCTTGTTGTGTCACTGCGCCTGAAGCCCCTGCAGGGATATTGGCTGCAGGTATGCCTGCGCCCTGTCCTGCTGCCGCCTGCGACTGCTCAAGTATGCCTACTCTCCTACCCTGAGCTCGCTTCGCTACTAGCAGCTTAAGCATCCTGAACATGCGCCTGTGGCCCTTACTGTTCAGACCCAGCTTCCTACCACTGTCTGAGTCAGAATCTGAGCTTGAGCCTGCGCTTAGTGTGTGCGATAACAAAGATAATTGGTTCTCACTGGTCCCAGAAGTCGTTGCCACCGCTCCTGAGGGTCCTTCTCCAGCTTGCCGATTTGCTGCCTGTTCTGATGCACTGGCCATCCCTGCTGATGAAGAAGCTGGTCCAGAGCCCTGCAAAGGGGAGAGAAAGGAGAGGGGAGTACCCAGGCTGACCAATGCAGAAGCCCCACTATGCCCAGTGACAGGGGTAGACACCCTCTGAGGCCCGGCACCAACTGCACCACTAACATCCCCTAAGTTGCAAGTAATCTCCCCCTGAGGTGCATTCATACTACTCACATCCCTGCTGTACCCTGCAGGTGCCACTCACATTTACATTAGGCGCTCCTGATCCTACTAGGCCCCTTTGATCCTCATGCACATCTTGATAGCCTGTGCTAAATTGCCCCCTATGTGCCCCTCGCAGGTTAATACCCCTTGCACTAACTGACCTATTCCCTCTGAAGCACCCTCTAGCCAAGTTCCGCCCCCTGCTCATCCATGCCACTCTTGCACCTCTTACGCTTTTTGCAGAGCGTTGCGCAGCAGAGATGGCCAGCCCCGGCACTCCCCACTCACCTCCGGTGAGCACCCGGCTCGGCCTCTTCCTTTTCCTTCCACGCACCGCAACCGATCCGGACGCCCGGCCTGTGCGTGTCACTCCCGGAAGTGACGTCACATGCTACAGGCGCCGGAAGCGCCGGACCGGAAGTGGGCATTGCGCGCGCAAGGCCGCAACTGGAGCCAGGCCCTAAGGTAGGAGAGGCAGACTGAACCACCAATGAAGCCCTCGCGCGCGGCGCTAGGCCGCTCATGGAACTAGGCCCGGCCACTGCAGGGCCCCCCTGAGCTACCACTGAAACTCCGGGCCCATGTGCAACCGGCCCTAGGGCCAGATTACCTTGAGCCTCGCCCCCCGGCGACAACGCTGCCGCCGACAGTACCGCAGCAGTCAAGGCCTTAAACAGGCCCACGACAGCTGCCGCAGCCTCCGGTGTCATACCGGAGGCAGTCAGAGCCCCCACACTGGCCTCCAAGGCCTGTGACAGATTAGGGTCCGATACTACCCTTGCTGTGCCCTCTGAGGCCGGAGCCATGCCAGCAGCTGCCCCAGATGGCCAAGCAATAGCTGGGGAAGTAGGCAGTGGTGGGCCAGGGAGTATTTCAGTAGGTGGGGTAACAGTATGTATAGACATAGTAGGCCTAGGGCCAAGGACTGAAGATACAGGCCTGTTTTTGCGAGGTTTTGGTGGGATCACATCCTCAAACTCTTCCTCCCATCTTCCAGGTGCTGTGCTGCGTGTGGTCACCCCTGCAGTATTCCCTGAATCGCTGTGGCAATGCCGAAGTCCTCTTGGATCTGGACATGACTGCAAAGTTGATCACAGAAACTTTCACCTTGAAAATCCCAGGCAAAAGAGGCAGGAATATTCCAGAATCTTCTTTATAACCTGGAAAGATGGGACCTCCCCTAACTTTGCAACATTGTTGCTACTCACACTAAACTCGGATTTTCACTACCCTGTCATGCTCAGGCCCTTAACTCCATTACAGGAGACTTTGCTACCTTTCATTCCTCTAAGCATTCGATTATCCAAAAGGAATGTCTACAGGACTAGTCGTTTAACCAAGTGAATTGCACTTCCACCACATTCGCCCATCCATAGTTGTTTTGTATAGGGATGATATTAATAGAAATAAAAAATACAGATTTAAATGCATATTATTTTGTGAAATAGCCCACATAAGTTTAATTACACTATCGTGATAAAATTGATATTCCAATGTTTAACATGTCCCTCACTCACTCTCTCTAGACAAATAAATATTTCTGAAGACAGTAAAGTTGAATGAATATGTACAGTAAAATAGTTTGTGTAGCACAAAGTGTAATGAGTCTAAATAACGTTAGTTGCTGATTGATGAGCACATTAATTGCAATGCGACTGTAAACTTAAGATCAGAGTCTAAGAAAAGACTGGAAAAAAAACAAAAAACAAAATAATGAGTGATGTTTTACTTTTGTTGTATATGCTCATTAATTACATGCAGCTCATTAACAAAGTGAATTGCCTAAAACTAAATATCCATTTTAAACCAGTGCATAAATCTATATTTTCATGCTTTAATGCTATTATATAAAAACAAGAAATCATTTGCATAGTTTCTCAATGATGGTTATATTTATAATATATTTAATAAATGACAAGGAGTGAGGGTAAATCCTCTGGTCCCCGATGGGGAAAGCCAGCATTTATTGGATGAAGCTGCTATCCTGAACTGCTCCTTTCAGCCATCTCACAAAACCGAAATTGACGTCACTCCCAGTCCAGCGAGATTGCTGAAATGAGCAGTTCAGGACAGCAGCTTCATCCAGGAATGATGACTTTCTTCACAGTGAACCAGAGGACTTATCCTCACTCCTTTGGCCATCTAAACATAATCAAATAAACTCCTTACACAGGGACTTTTTTGCTTGATGGGGATACAAATAGGAGTGTGTAATCATTCCAAATATATCTGTTTTGTTTATACCCTATCCTTTGACGATATTCATTTATTTGGGGTATATTAACAAATGGAAAGGGAAGGTTTCTATGATAATCCAAAATGTGTAAAACAGTACAAAGAAAAGGACATTTCCTACTCCAGTCCAACAGCATTAAAGTCTGTGGGAATTTTTGAAGTTAAAGGGACAGTAAACCCAAAATGTTTCTTTCATGATTCAGATAGAGAATACAATTTTAAACAACATTCTCATTAACTTCTATTATCTAATTTGCTTCATTCTTTAGATATTCTTTGTTGATGAAATAGCAATGCACATGGGTGAGCCAATCACATGCGCATCTATTTGCAGCCATAAATAAGCTAGATCTGCTTTTCAGCAAAGGATACCAAGAAACTTAAACAAATTAGATAATAGAAGTAAGGTAGAAAGTTGTTTAAAATTGCATGTTCTTTCTAAAGCATGGAAGAAAACATTTGGGTTTATGTCCCTTTAATTTATTTGATAAGTTTTTTTTAAAGGATTGTGATCGACTTTATAACTTGCTGATTTGATGCAGCTTGCATTGGCCTCTCTGAATCACCTTACTAATGCCTAGACTTAGAGTTCTGCATTAGCCGTCCAAACCAGCGTTAGGGGGTCCTAACACTGGTTTTGGCCACCCTCTGGTATTTAGAGTCAGTCAGGAAAGGGTCTAACGCTCACTTTCCAGCCGCGACTTTTCCATACCGCAGATCACCTTACGTCAATTGCGTATCCTATCTTTTCAATGGGATCTTCTAACGCTGGTATTTAGAGTCTTGGCTGAAGTGAGCGTTAGAACACTAACAAACAAAATCCAGCCGCAGAAAAAAGCCAGGAGTTAAGAGCTTTCTGGGCTAACGCTGGTTCATAAAGCTCTTAACTACTGTGCTCTAAAGTACACTAACACCCATAAACTACCTATGTACCCCTAAACCGAGGTCCCCCCACATCGCCGCCACTCTAATAATAACATGTAACCCCTAATCTGCTGACCGCACACCGCCGCAACCTACATTATCCCTATGTACCCCTAATCTGCTGCCCCTAACATCGCCGACCCCTATTTTATATTTATTAACCCCTAATCTGCCCCCCCAACGTCACCGCTACCTACAATTATTAACCCCTAATCTGCCAACCGGACCTCGCCGCCACTATAATAAGTGTATTAACCCCTAAAGCTAAGTCTAACCCTAAGCCTAAAACCCCCCTAAGTTAAATATAATTTTTATTTAACTAAATAAATTATTTCTTATTAAATAAATTAATCCTATTTAAAGCTAAATACTTACCCGTAAAATAAACCCTAAAATAGCTACAATATAACTAATAATTATATTGAAGCTATTTTAGGATTTATATGTATTTTACAGGCAACTTTGTATTTATTTTAACTAGGTACAATAGCTATTAAATAGTTAATAACTATTTAATAGCTACCTAGTTAAAATAATTACAAAATTACCTGTAAAATAAATCCTAAGCTAAGTTACAATTAAACTTAACACTACACTATAAATAAATTAATTAAATAAACTACCTACAATGACCTACAATTATCTACAATTAAATCAACTAAACTAAATTACCAAAAAAAACACTATATTACAAAAAAAACAAACACTAAATTACAAAAAATAAAAAAAGATTACAAGAATTTTAAACTAATTACACCTACTCTAAGCCCCCTAAAAAAATAACAAAGCCCCCCAAAATAAAAAAACGCCCTACCCTAATCTAACATTAAAAGTTTACAGCTCTTTTTCCTTACCAGCCCTTAAAAGGGCCTTTTGTGGGGCATGCCCCAAAGAATTCAGCTCTTTTGCCTGTAAAAAAACATACAATACCCCCCCCAATATTACAACCCACCACCCACATACCCCTAATCTAACCCAAACCCCCCCTTAAAAAACCTAACACTAAGCCCCTGAAGATCTCCCTACCTTATCTTCACCATGCCGGGTATCACTGATTTGTCCAGAAGAGGCTCCGAAGTCTTCATCCTATACGGCAAGAAGAGATCAGGAAGAGGCTCCGAAGTCTTCATCCTATTCGGCAAGAACAGGACATCTGGACCGGCAAACATCTTCATCCAAGCGGCATCTTCTATCTTCATCCATCCGACGAGGAGCGGCTCCATCTTCAAGACCTCCGGCGTGGAACATCCTCTTCTCCCGACGACTAGACGACGAATGAAGGTTCCTTTAAGGGACGTCATCCAAGATGGCGTCCCTCGAATTCCGATTGGCTGATAGGATTCTATCAGCCAATCGGAATTAAGGTAGGAAAAATCTGATTGGCTGATTGAATCAGCCAATCAGATTCAAGTTAAATCCGATTGGCTGATCCAATCAGCCAATCAGATTGAGCTTGCATTCTATTGGCTGTTCCGATCAGCCAATAGAATGCGAGTTTAATCTGATTATTATAATAATAATAATAATAATAATAATATCTGGGATTGCCCAATGGGGAGACATTATTTAACCCCTTAATGACCGCAGCACTTTTCCATTTTCTGTCCGTTTGGGACCAAGGCTATTTTTACTTTTTTGTGGTGTTTGTGTTTAGCTGTAATTTTCCTCTTACTCATTTACTGTACCCACACATATTATATACCGTTTTTCTCGCAATTAAATGGACTTTCAAAAGATACCATTATTTTCATCATATCTTATAATTTACTATAAAAAACATTATAAAATATGAGGAAAAAATGGAAAAAAACACACTTTTTCTAACTTTGACCCCCAAAATCTGTTACACATCTACAACCACCAAAAAACACCCATGCTAAATAGTTTCTAAATTTTGTCCTGAGTTTAGAAATACCCAATGTTTACATGTTCTTTGCTATTTCCAAACCACTTTTTTTCAAAATTAGCGCTAGTTACATTGGGACACTAATATCTTTCAGGAATCCCTGAATATCCATTGACATGTATATATTTTTTTTTCAAAGACATCCCAAAGTATTGATCTAGGCCCATTTTGGTATATTTCATGCCACTATTTCACCGCCAAATGCGATCAAATAAAAAAAATTGTTCACTTTTTCACAAATTTTTTCACAAACTTTAGGTTTCTCACTGAAATTATTTACAAACAACTTATGCAATTAAAGCATCAATGGTTGTAAATGCTTCTCTGGGATCCCCTTTGTTCAGAAATAGCAGACATATATGGCTTTGGCTTTGCTTTTTGGTAATTAGAAGGCTGCTAAATGCCACTGCACACAATATGTGTATTATGCCCAGCAGTGAAGGGGTTAATTAGGGAGCATGTAGGGAACTTCTATGGTTAATTTTAGATTTAGTGTAGTATAGTAGACAACCCCAAGCATTGATCTAGGCCCATTTTGGTATATTTCATGCCACCATTGCACCGCCAAATGCTATCATATATATTTACATATGCTGTGTTTAGGATCCCCCATTAACCCCCAACCTCCCTGATCCCCCCCAAAACAGCTCTCTAAGCCTCCCCCTCAGGCTTATTGGGGGCCATCTTGGGTACTGGCAGCTGTCTGCCAGTACCCAGTTTGAACAATCAAATGTTTATTTTTTTTTTTTTTTTTTTTTTTTTTCTGTAGTGTAGCTCCCCCCACGGACCAACCCCCACCACCTAAATGACACCTAAGGGTTTTTTTTTTTTACATTAAATGTCCCACTTTTATTTTGTTTTGGGACACATTTTTTCTGTAGTGTAGTGGTTCCCACCCGCTCCCTCCCCGTGCACGCGCCCACCCCCTCGTGCACTTGCGCGCGCCCGCGCGCTCCCCCGGACTTCCCCATCCACGATCCCGCCCCCCTCCACATGACCAGGGCCATCGATGGCCGCCACCCACCTCCCACACCGGCTCCCACCCACCAACGATACCGGCCATCGATGTCCGGTGCAGAGAGTGGCTCTCTCTGCATCAAATGGCCGTAAAAGGTTATTGCAGGATGCCTCCATATCGAGGCATCACTGCAATAACCGGAAAGCAGCTGGAAGCGAGCAGGATCGCTTCCAGCTGCTTTCCACACGTACCCTGCACATCCTCGGTCGTTAAGGGGTTAAAGGGCCATGATACCCAAATGTTGAAACACTTGAAAATGCTGCAGCATAGCTGCAAAAAGCTGATTAGAAAAAATCCCCTGAACATCTCTATGTAAAAAAGAAAAATATTTTACCTCAAAATGTCCTTAGTATTCACATCCCACTGTAAATGACATGAAGCACCAAATCAGTATGCTTGTCCCGGGACCTGCAAGGGAGTGAGCCTCATGCACACTCATGTTATTTCCCTATTCAGTTTAAGGAAGTTTACCATGAAATCTCATGAGAGTTAAGTGAAATCTCATGAGATCACAGTAAAAGAGTTCATGACCTCAGCACTGTTGATGCTGATTGGTTGCTGTTCATTTCTTCTTCTTTTCTTTTTTTTTTTTTACCTGCAGCTCGGCAGGTATTATGAGTATTATGTCCCTTTAAGTAACATTAGTACTGCAAGAACCCTCAAGGACTATTAAAAAGGCACATTTTAGCTTGAGAGCTTTTTTATATCACAATCTAGATGTTAAGGAGAGGCACATAAAATGCAATATAAGTTTACAAAAAATAAAAATAAAAAAAATTAAAATAAGATTTTGTCAAATTTCATCAGGCCTTGGGTGTTAGGGAAGAATGCCATAGGTAATAATGTTTGATAGTGATACACATCAGAAGCATAAAACACACAAAAAAACATTTTTTTTTTAAATCAATTAAAAAAAAATCAGAAATAATTTTAAAATGTTAATGCATACTAAATACCCATTTTGATGTCTATAAAAATGCCCTTTATGTCCCATACGTTACTCTTAATAATACCTTATGTGCCATCATTTCAGGCATGCTACAGCTTGTGCTATATTTTTATCTTCTATGTTCTGTACCTATGCTAGTAAAGATTGAGAACATGAATTGCTTGATATTTTAGGATAAACACACTGCTGAAATAAAAACATTTGGAATGTGTTCTATAGATTATTTGGCTGAGACATTTTGATTTGAGATATGCAGGTTTTAAATAATGAGAATTATAATAGGGTTTGGGAAACCTATGAAGTAAGCTTCTTCTAGTTTGAAAAGGATCTGTTGCATAAGGGCATACACATTTTGCTACAATACATGTCTATAAAGGTATGCATGCATACATGTGTTTCTTCTTTAATAACATGACAATACAACAAATTACCACAACCCATAATTCATATGTATGGCTGAGTATTGTATTCTAAAAGAGTGGCCCCCATTTATCATTCTTTGCATGGACAAAACAGACTTTTGGGGGCCTCCAGAGCAGCAACAGCTACCAGAATTTAAGACTGCATGACCAATTACTCATACAGCCCCACCTCTGCTCTCATGCAACCAATTATGTGAGAGCAGGGCTTGTCAGTCATCTCAGAAAAATAAGTCAGAGCTTTCTGACATTCACAACCTTTGAGTCATGAGCGAGCCTTCCCCAAAAGTGGCCCCAAAGCTGATTAAACATCTTCAAAAATGGGGGCCTATATGTGAAATCTATGTAAACATGTAAATATTTGTTTTAAATACATATAAAAGCTTGTACCTTTGCATGGAAAACAATATTTTACAAATACTGGGTTATTCTGAAGAAGAAAAAAAATCATGTTATGCTACTCTTATGCTACTCTTATGCTACTCATGTACTGTAATGCAACAGTTGTTCTTGGGTACAATCTTTGCCACGAAACAAAGGCAGATACTCTTTCTTGTGTGCCACTTATAGAGAATTTGTCTAAAGAGTTTTCCACAGAAAATATTGATGTGTTCTTACTGAGGATGATGTGAGTAAATGTAACAAAACAAAGTATCAGTATATATGAGTTAATGTTTAAGAATTACCTATGTTCACTCAAATAACAAGGTTGGGGAGATTCATTAAAAAAGGATGGGATGACGCCACAAAATATTTAGTGTTAGGTTAATTTTTTTATTAGTTTTTTTAAAGGGACAGTCAACACCCGATGTAACTTAAGGCCATACCTTAGATCCGGAATAGAAGATGCAGCTACACCGTATCGATGTTGATGAGCTCTAACGGTATTGGAGAAATCACCAAAAATGCATAGCTTTATTCCTTGAAAATATGGCCACCAAACTCCCCCCACTATTACGTATAAACCTTCTTTTCAATTGAATCCTCCAATCGCAATGAAATCCTCGGTCAGTTTGCGAGCGTGCAGAAGATAATATGCATGCGCATTATCAAAACAGAACCATCAGCCTTTGAAAAATGAACGAGCATGTTAAAACATTAGAGAAGGGGACAAAGGAGGAGGGGGAGGAGTTTGGCGGCCATATCTTCATGGAATAAAGCTATGTATTTTCATTGATTACTCCAATACCATTAGAGCCCATCGACATGTGATGCAGTGTAGCTGCATCTTCTATTCCTGATCTAAGGTATGGCCTTCAGTTACATCGGGTGTTGACTGTCCCTTTAAAGGGACTCTAAATCCAAAATTAAACTTTTATGATTCAGATAAAGTGTTTTAAGTGATTTTCTGATTTACTTATATTAACAAATTGTGCTTCGGTTTTTATATATTTTTTTCTAAGGCACCAGCTACTACTGTGCATGTGCAAGGATTTACAGTGTATATGTATAAGAGTCTTTGATTGACTAATGGCTGTCACAAGATACAGGGATCAGAAAGTATGTACATTTTGAAATGTGTATGAAAAAAAAGAAATCTACTGCTCATTTAAAAGTAAGAGTAAATGCTATTGCATCATCTTTTTGTTATGCACTTGTTGATTATATATTTCCACCAAAGTTAATGGTCTTTTAAGTCTTTTTTCTTATAGTTGTGTTGTACTATTTATAGGTTTAGAATGTTGTCTATTTATAATTTTCTGTTATTTCTCTTTAACTATTTTCTTTTTTGCATTTGCTAGTGAGGACTAATTTATAGATAGATTTTTTTGGCCAATGGATTTTGTTTCATTTCAAAGCTATTTTTATGAAGTTGATATCCTTCACAACAGAGATTTCATCTTGTTTACACATTAATTATAATGTAAAGAGACTTGCAATTAACAGATGTGTAGCTGGGTGGGTACAAATCTTTTAAAATTCAGTACTTTTGGAGATGCAATGTTGCGGTTAGCTTTTCCTCTAGATATTATCTTCACAAACTGTTTTTTTGTTTATAGGCTATTGTCTGATCATTATAGAATTTATTTAAATCTGTCTTTAAATGGCATTAGCAAAGGAAATAAGAAGCTTTCTTTCATAAAGTGGTGAAAGTCTACAAGCCTTGACATATGGGAGTAAGCTCCTCTCCACCAAGACGCAGGTAAAAGTTATCCAATATAACAAAAGCGCCCACCTCCTGAATCCCTTAAGTCTCAATTTTTGTCAGTAACGGACCTAATGAACAGTGGCCCCTGGTAGCTCAAATTGACCAAGCAAAGCAAGTTCATATGGATTTTTCCAAATGCCAGCTATTTGCTAAAATTAGTATCAGATGAATGGTCACTACAGACCTTGGTTGCTCAGCAGGAAAGGGAACATTATGGCTAGTAAGGAAATAAAGTACTTGCGCATTACTTAGCATACACTAGACAGAATACAAAAATACACTAAGTACACTCACTCACACAAACTATACAACCATACTATGCATCACACAAACACACTACATACCATACAGAATCCCAATACACAACATGGCATATATACATTACAAATTATACACACACAGTAATGCTACACAGTATACACATACTACAGCTCATACACACATACTGTATATACTGTATATACACTATACAGCAACAGCATATAAACTTAAATGTAAACTATACAACGTACACACACATATAAATTGACTATATAACACACACATACACACACACACATTACACAACATTGTCACAATACATTCACACATAGCATGTATATAAATACAAATTACACATAACAGCATTTGTACACTCTACTCAGCATAAACATTCATATACAAAAACTACACACAGCAATAACACAAATATACACACAGGACATATAAGACTCTCAGCACATTAATCTCATCTGAACAGAGCACTCATCGGAGATATATTGTGGGAAAAAACTGCCTAGCATTCTGTGTCTCTGGGTCAGCTATCAAGGAACACAGTATGCGAGTATACTGTGGTGTTACTAACCCCTTATTTATAGCGTGATGGTAAAAACTAAGTGAAAAACCAACAAAGAGATGAGTGGGAGAGATGTCACTAGTATTGAACTTATATATATATATATATATATATATATATATATATATATATATATATATATACTAGTTGTATATAAGCATATAGATCACTTTGAAAACTCTCCAAAAGCACACATAAGCTCAACCAGCAGAGCGACCAAGGAAATAACCTCCAAATACACAAAGTCAGTGATTTGTATTAAGTGGCATCAAGCACAAGTCAGTATATATGTCCCAACATCTAAAATTAAATACTGGGTAGACAACTGTTGTAAACTGTCATCCTAGACTAAACTGTAACATAGGTGTCTCACCACCGAAATAGAGTCCATATAACTTACAACCAGGGGCCACTTGCGTGCAAAGTCTCCTCCAGGGTATTAGTTCACCCTCTTCTCCGTGAGTTACCTCTCCGGCGTCCCTTCTCAAAAGCTCCGCGCTACTCTGTTTTAATTTAACTCTCTACTGGATATTCTTCATTTTGTTGTTTGGTAAAAACTAAGTGTCATATGCTAGGCACAACAAAACTGCAAAGGGTCATCTAATCCATAAACATATATATGCACTCACATTGACAATGCTTTGAAAGTCCAAAAATGTGACCCGCAACTTCAAAAAGTGATGGGTGTAAGGAAGCTGGCGGCTGAAAGTTGCAGAGGAGGAAAAGATAGAGAGGGGCATGTCCATGTTTGTTTGCCCTCCTGCACAACTGTGCAATAGTTTTGTGGATAGTATTGTAAATTCTAAACACACATTTTCCTATTTCTGAGGCGATCTCCAAGGAGTGGAGCAAACCTGCAGTTCCGTTTATTCCATCTGCTAGGTTCAAGAAAATGTTTCCAATTCCTGTCGACAAGTTTGACGTTTTTATAAACCATTTCTAAGGTGGATAGGACAATTTCTACACTGCCAAGGAGAAATAACATTTAGTTGGAGAACAGTGCATCTTTTAAAGATCTCATGCACAGGAAGTTGGAGGCCTATCATAGAAAAGCTTTTTTTCCACTCAGGGTTTTTATTCAAAATAGCAGTTAGCATTGCCTGTGTGGCTGGGGCAGTTACACTCTGGTGCGACCCCTTATGCAAAATGATGTCTGAGGAAATTTTTCTAGAAGATGTTCAAGATCATTTGAAACAAATCCTTTATTTGTGAGGCAACTATGGACATTGTTCACTTAAATGCAAAAATTGCTGCTTTAGTTGTGCTTGCTAGAAGAGCATTCTGGTTAAAGTCTTGGTCTGGTGCTATAGTGTCAAAGAGTAGACTTTTACATCTTTCCTATAACAATACATTCTCTTTGGCCTAGGCTTAAATGCTATTATAGCCACTGTAACTGGTGGTAAGGGAGTTTTCCTTCCTCAGGACAAATACTCCAAGTGTAAGTCTAGAACTGGATGTTTTTATTCCTTTTGTCAGGCCAGAAATCTAAGGTCTTCAACTTCTTTTACTCAAAAGTCAGACTCCTACAAATCTATTTGAGCAAGATCAAGAAGACTAAGAAGCCCTCTTCGACTTTCAACAAAGTAAGAAGGTGTGGCCCCCAGTCCAGATTACATTTTCAGAAGGCCTGGTTTGCATTTATTCAAGAACCTTTGGGTACAAAATATAGTCTCAGAGTGGTACCAAATAAGTTTTCATGCAGACCTCCTCAGGAAAGGTTCCTTCTGTCTCATGTTCCCGGGACTCAGGTCAGTGTAGGCACCTTCTTTGAATGTGTTTTGAATCTGGAAAGCATGGGGATGATCGTTCCAGTTCCCTTCGCAAGAAAAAGGCTGAGGATTTTATTCCATTCTGTTCATAGTGCAAAAGAAGGAAGGCACATTCCAAATAATTTTAGATTTAAAACCTCTAAGCAAATTTCTGAGGTTTCCTACATTAAAATTTGAAACAATTTGAACTTTTCTGCATTGGTTCTAAAGGGTCAGTTCATGAGAATGATCAATCTAAAAGAGCTATATATGGGGGCGTGTCTAGGCGGCGGCCATAGAAGGTTGCAATTTTAAGAGCTCCTGACATGATAACGATAATCCGTCGATTATCTTTATAACACCAAACCACCCGAACACAAAACCACTATCTACACATACTATGAGACTTGAGGATACAGATAATATTTTGTATGGTGTTTACATGACTGCAGGCTCTTGAACTGGACTGCTGAGGCCTGTGGCGGCGGACACTATTTGGATCTCAGCACCCCCCCCAGCCTAACAGCGGGTATCGCAGCCGTGTGTCGGCTGTTTATTCTACAGAAGGGAACCATCCACTTTAGTAATTCAGCTATAACCTAAAAGTGTTAGTGCTGACACAACTGGTGCTGACCGGCACAATGGAAGCTATTGATAAATGGGAAGGCAAGATGACTCAGTTTTTGGAAGACTCCTATCGAAACTTAGCAGCAGATCTATGTCAACTCTTGTTGGCTACGCAACCCGCAGAGACAGCATCATCTGCAAGAATAGCTAAGTCACCCAGCATTAACTGTTGCTGATCTAACCTGGCAGTTGCGGTCAGAGCTAAAACACTTTGCTCCACCGATCAAACAGAGATTTCCCGCCCTGTGAGTAGTAACTCCTGGTCCGGTTTGGAACCCTTGTATGAGCAATCTACAGATTCCAGGGACAAGACAAGAGCTCCAGAACTGTCAAATACCCGAGCCCTAAATGAGCCGAGAACAGTGGAAACGTTTGAACCTAGCGCGTTGTTCGTCCCCTTGGTTGGAACCGGAATGGCAGCTACGGATCGATTGGACATTTGCCTCAATAACGAGTCAGGCTGTACTGATACCTTGGGTGCTTGCGTGGATGTAGCTGAGGTGAGACAACTGATCTTTACTGCACCCCAGGAGACCGGGAAACCTGTATGCACGAAGTCCAGATTTGAGGGTTGTTTTTTACTTGGTGTGGACTCACAGTTAATATGCTCTCCCTTAAATTGGTCGCCTCTTAATACCATACTATATACTGCTCTTTTACTATCAAAATGGGACCTTGGGGTGCTCCCTCTAACCTTTAAGAACGTAGAGACAGTAAAAAAAACAGGTATCGGATAAGAGGGTTTGTGGGGTACCATGCTGCTTTTGAGGACTGTCCCATGACGTGCTGAGAAAGATCGATATATTTTTATACACGCTGGACTCACCCTTCCTATCAATATGAACAATATCTCCTGCCGATATTCCGTCTGGGGCTATCTATATACTACCATAGACATCTGCCAAAATGTTACTGTTTAACTGTGCGGTTCTTCAAGGATTAGTTTATGTTTAATCTATCTTCAATATTACACATGCTGGACTTATATGGCTTACTCACACAAACTATACAACCATACTATGCATCACACAAACACACTACATACCATACAGAATCCCAATACACAACATGGCATATATACATTACAAATTATACACACACAGTAATGCTACACAGTATACACATACTACAGCTCATACACACATACTGTATATACTGTATATACACTATACAGCAACAGCATATAAACTTAAATGTAAACTATACAACGTACACACACATATAAATTGACTATATAACACACACATACACACACACACATTACACAACATTGTCACAATACATTCACACATAGCATGTATATAAATACAAATTACACATAACAGCATTTGTACACTCTACTCAGCATAAACATTCATATACAAAAACTACACACAGCAATAACACAAATATACACACAGGACATATAAGACTCTCAGCACATTAATCTCATCTGAACAGAGCACTCATCGGAGATATATTGTGGGAAAAAACTGCCTAGCATTCTGTGTCTCTGGGTCAGCTATCAAGGAACACAGTATGCGAGTATACTGTGGTGTTACTAACCCCTTATTTATAGCGTGATGGTAAAAACTAAGTGAAAAACCAACAAAGAGATGAGTGGGAGAGATGTCACTAGTATTGAACTTATATATATATATATATATATATATATATATATATATATATATATATACTAGTTGTATATAAGCATATAGATCACTTTGAAAACTCTCCAAAAGCACACATAAGCTCAACCAGCAGAGCGACCAAGGAAATAACCTCCAAATACACAAAGTCAGTGATTTGTATTAAGTGGCATCAAGCACAAGTCAGTATATATGTCCCAACATCTAAAATTAAATACTGGGTAGACAACTGTTGTAAACTGTCATCCTAGACTAAACTGTAACATAGGTGTCTCACCACCGAAATAGAGTCCATATAACTTACAACCAGGGGCCACTTGCGTGCAAAGTCTCCTCCAGGGTATTAGTTCACCCTCTTCTCCGTGAGTTACCTCTCCGGCGTCCCTTCTCAAAAGCTCCGCGCTACTCTGTTTTAATTTAACTCTCTACTGGATATTCTTCATTTTGTTGTTTGGTAAAAACTAAGTGTCATATGCTAGGCACAACAAAACTGCAAAGGGTCATCTAATCCATAAACATATATATGCACTCACATTGACAATGCTTTGAAAGTCCAAAAATGTGACCCGCAACTTCAAAAAGTGATGGGTGTAAGGAAGCTGGCGGCTGAAAGTTGCAGAGGAGGAAAAGATAGAGAGGGGCATGTCCATGTTTGTTTGCCCTCCTGCACAACTGTGCAATAGTTTTGTGGATAGTATTGTAAATTCTAAACACACATTTTCCTATTTCTGAGGCGATCTCCAAGGAGTGGAGCAAACCTGCAGTTCCGTTTATTCCATCTGCTAGGTTCAAGAAAATGTTTCCAATTCCTGTCGACAAGTTTGACGTTTTTATAAACCATTTCTAAGGTGGATAGGACAATTTCTACACTGCCAAGGAGAAATAACATTTAGTTGGAGAACAGTGCATCTTTTAAAGATCTCATGCACAGGAAGTTGGAGGCCTATCATAGAAAAGCTTTTTTTCCACTCAGGGTTTTTATTCAAAATAGCAGTTAGCATTGCCTGTGTGGCTGGGGCAGTTACACTCTGGTGCGACCCCTTATGCAAAATGATGTCTGAGGAAATTTTTCTAGAAGATGTTCAAGATCATTTGAAACAAATCCTTTATTTGTGAGGCAACTATGGACATTGTTCACTTAAATGCAAAAATTGCTGCTTTAGTTGTGCTTGCTAGAAGAGCATTCTGGTTAAAGTCTTGGTCTGGTGCTATAGTGTCAAAGAGTAGACTTTTACATCTTTCCTATAACAATACATTCTCTTTGGCCTAGGCTTAAATGCTATTATAGCCACTGTAACTGGTGGTAAGGGAGTTTTCCTTCCTCAGGACAAATACTCCAAGTGTAAGTCTAGAACTGGATGTTTTTATTCCTTTTGTCAGGCCAGAAATCTAAGGTCTTCAACTTCTTTTACTCAAAAGTCAGACTCCTACAAATCTATTTGAGCAAGATCAAGAAGACTAAGAAGCCCTCTTCGACTTTCAACAAAGTAAGAAGGTGTGGCCCCCAGTCCAGATTACATTTTCAGAAGGCCTGGTTTGCATTTATTCAAGAACCTTTGGGTACAAAATATAGTCTCAGAGTGGTACCAAATAAGTTTTCATGCAGACCTCCTCAGGAAAGGTTCCTTCTGTCTCATGTTCCCGGGACTCAGGTCAGTGTAGGCACCTTCTTTGAATGTGTTTTGAATCTGGAAAGCATGGGGATGATCGTTCCAGTTCCCTTCGCAAGAAAAAGGCTGAGGATTTTATTCCATTCTGTTCATAGTGCAAAAGAAGGAAGGCACATTCCAAATAATTTTAGATTTAAAACCTCTAAGCAAATTTCTGAGGTTTCCTACATTAAAATTTGAAACAATTTGAACTTTTCTGCATTGGTTCTAAAGGGTCAGTTCATGAGAATGATCAATCTAAAAGAGCTATATATGGGGGCGTGTCTAGGCGGCGGCCATAGAAGGTTGCAATTTTAAGAGCTCCTGACATGATAACGATAATCCGTCGATTATCTTTATAACACCAAACCACCCGAACACAAAACCACTATCTACACATACTATGAGACTTGAGGATACAGATAATATTTTGTATGGTGTTTACATGACTGCAGGCTCTTGAACTGGACTGCTGAGGCCTGTGGCGGCGGACACTATTTGGATCTCAGCACCCCCCCCAGCCTAACAGCGGGTATCGCAGCCGTGTGTCGGCTGTTTATTCTACAGAAGGGAACCATCCACTTTAGTAATTCAGCTATAACCTAAAAGTGTTAGTGCTGACACAACTGGTGCTGACCGGCACAATGGAAGCTATTGATAAATGGGAAGGCAAGATGACTCAGTTTTTGGAAGACTCCTATCGAAACTTAGCAGCAGATCTATGTCAACTCTTGTTGGCTACGCAACCCGCAGAGACAGCATCATCTGCAAGAATAGCTAAGTCACCCAGCATTAACTGTTGCTGATCTAACCTGGCAGTTGCGGTCAGAGCTAAAACACTTTGCTCCACCGATCAAACAGAGATTTCCCGCCCTGTGAGTAGTAACTCCTGGTCCGGTTTGGAACCCTTGTATGAGCAATCTACAGATTCCAGGGACAAGACAAGAGCTCCAGAACTGTCAAATACCCGAGCCCTAAATGAGCCGAGAACAGTGGAAACGTTTGAACCTAGCGCGTTGTTCGTCCCCTTGGTTGGAACCGGAATGGCAGCTACGGATCGATTGGACATTTGCCTCAATAATGAGTCAGGCTGTACTGATACCTTGGGTGCTTGCGTGGATGTAGCTGAGGTGAGACAACTGATCTTTACTGCACCCCAGGAGACCGGGAAACCTGTATGCACGAAGTCCAGATTTGAGGGTTGTTTTTTACTTGGTGTGGACTCACAGTTAATATGCTCTCCCTTAAATTGGTCGCCTCTTAATACCATACTATATACTGCTCTTTTACTATCAAAATGGGACCTTGGGGTGCTCCCTCTAACCTTTAAGAACGTAGAGACAGTAAAAAAAACAGGTATCGGATAAGAGGGTTTGTGGGGTACCATGCTGCTTTTGAGGACTGTCCCATGACGTGCTGAGAAAGATCGATATATTTTTATACACGCTGGACTCACCCTTCCTATCAATATGAACAATATCTCCTGCCGATATTCCGTCTGGGGCTATCTATATACTACCATAGACATCTGCCAAAATGTTACTGTTTAACTGTGCGGTTCTTCAAGGATTAGTTTATGTTTAATCTATCTTCAATATTACACATGCTGGACTTATATGGCTGATTAGAATGTTTACCATATTGTGACTGGGGTTATT
Organism: Bombina bombina; assembly: GCF_027579735.1. Lineage (NCBI taxonomy): Eukaryota > Metazoa > Chordata > Amphibia > Anura > Bombinatoridae > Bombina > Bombina bombina. The sequence goes on along the minus strand of NC_069504.1, from coordinate 935,680,313 downwards.
TACTGTTATCTACGGGGATTTAAGGTTGTTTTGTAACTACGTGTTTTTTGGGGGGTTTTCCTTATCATTTTGTTTTTAAACAGATCTTTGTTCTACATGGTGCATATAATGCTTGAACAGTACCACATGGACACACAGGTTGCTCTGCTTTATTATTGACTTTAGCTGTGACATTTCCTGGTCTTGTGAAAGTGACGCAGCGTTGCTTCCCGACAAATTCAAACTGGTACAGCTAGAGTACACAGATGGACTGTAGCCAGATAATATTGTTTTAAGCTGCGACACATTGCTTTATGGAAGCCCCAATATGCAGTATTTTCAGCTCATTATCAGCTATTCTATGGAGGGGACAAACTTCCTCACAGCCCACTACGTATGGAAAGGCCACCAGGTTACAGACCTCAGTGTAGAGCCTCCCATATTTCAAAGCATTTGAGTAATACAAGCACTGTTTTGTGGCCCTAATGTGTGATATACTGTGCTACTTGCACTCTGCATTAGGTACTTCTCAACCTGAACTGAATAATAGTTACCTACTTACTCAGTGACCTAGAACATTAAGACATACATTTCCTTTATTCTACGCTATTCACAGGTTTGCATACTCCCCAACCATAATACTGTTCACACTTCAATTTAGCTGAGCACCATTGGACTTAGACTAGAAGTTCTTCATTGCTAATTATATTTTACACAGAGATCTCTGATGGTCTCCTCCTAAGATGTTTGTACCCGATAGGCTACTTAAGTCTAGCAATATCTGATTGTAATCAGCTATTTATAAGGGGTTTTTTTTTCATTTATTTCAGTAATTATACTATTGTTCTGTGTGTGTGAGTATGTATCTATGTATGCATAATAGTATTAGTCCCTATATCTGTGCAAGCAACTGCATAACTAATTTTTACCAAGTCCATCAATATTAAGATGCTACAGTATTAACCTACAGCAGATAGTAAGTACAAAATCTTAACATCGCCCAACCCCTAGCTATAGAGACATTTTCAACATCTTTGGTGAAATGCACCCTACCTCACTAGTGGGCAGAACTATATCATTTTAACCCATATTCCCTGTTTGGATTCAGTTTCTGTTCACATTTAGAACCTCATTTGTATTTTTTTTATGTATGCCTCATTGCTAGGAGGAAGCTTGGGGCGATTTAAACTGATCTCATAAACAGTCATACATATTGTACAACATATGGGTGTGTACTGGAAGTCTGATCATCTTATATAATAGGCGGGGTCTTTTAAAGAGTCACTATAACTTAACCTACCCTGGGAGTGCGCTGGCTGCGGCCGGGTCAGCGTATCCTCATACTAGCCTAGTGACTGCCAATTTTAATACACATAGGTACTAGCCTATTGGTGAGAGGGGCCATTACATTGCATTCTAGTTTCCCCTAATGTTCTCTAAAAATGTACATATGTGAGATATGGGAGTTCTATATATTAGTGTAACCATATCAATAACTGTTTATTTGTAGGTCTTGGATATATACCTAAAAGTTTATATTACTGTGTGTTCCTCCTTTGTTTTCACAGTAGTGTCCCCCTAGAGCGATATTACATTTTATATTCTAAAGCTGCACATTTAAAACTTTGACATGGATGGTTTCCTTATCATTATTATTTATTATATTTTCTAACTCCAAATAATGGGTCCGATAGTGACCCTTTCATTCTTTTCCCCTCAAGACCCCTTCTTAGTCGTTCTTAGTGAGCAGCGGTCCAAGAGTGGCCGGTTTATTTTAAACTGGGGAATTTCATATTTGTCAATTCCACTATATAAAGGGGTACATTATTGATAAAACTTGAGGCCCCATCAATGGGATCCATAAGTGGTCTCATCTGTATCAGGTAGCCCTCTGTAAATGTCATTATGCTAAAAGGAGTGGGGTCCAAGAGAGGCCTCCTAAATGGAATAGAGGGCTTAGCTCTTCTTATTGGCATGTCTTTTCTGCTTAAATTGTATTATTTTTTACAGCTAACATTTAATTTGCTAATTCTTATAACAACTGGGGTTATATATTTGTGTCATAAAAGTTACTGTTTACTATATGTTTTTCTTTTGAACCTGTGTTTCAAAGGATGTACTCTGTAACTGTACAATGCTGTAATAATTTACTATGTATGCCAAAAAACTTTGCCTCAATAAAAAATTATTAAAAAAAAAAAAAGAGCTATATATATACATACTGCCATTCACAGGGATCATCATAAACATCTAAGATTTGCATTCCAGAACAAACATTTTCAATTTGTTGCTCTTGCGTTCAGTCTGGCAACGGCTCTCAGAGTTTTCGGAAAAGTTTTGGGAGATTTCCTATCTGTCATTCAGATTCAGGAAATTTCACTAGTTAAGTCTTCACACAGAAATCCTGATTCAGTTTTTAAGGCCCCATGATTGGAAGTTCAATTATCCAAAGAATTTTCTGATTCCAGACATCAGAGTTGCATTCTTGGGAAAAGCTATAGATTCGATTTCTATGCATCTTTCCCTGACAGAGTCTCACAGGTCAAAGCTGCAGAGAGCCTGTGCAGATGTCCAATCAACTGTTCTTCCATCAGTCACTCTGTGCATGGAGGTTGTAGGTCTGATGGTCTCTGCTTCATATGCCATCCTTTTTAACTATGTATACTCTAGCAGTGGAATTAAATTTTTTCAGACTTATCTCAATCAATTTGTCTGGAATAATAAAAAAAAACGATTTCTTCTTGATGGGTATGTAACAAGTATCTTTTTCAAGGAGCTCCGTTTCTAAGAACATCTTGGGATGTTATTACATCCAATGCACATTTTTCAGGGTGGGGAGCTATCTGGGAGTCTCTAAAGGCATAATGAGTTTGGTCTCCTCAGGAGGCAAGGTTACCAAACAATGTGTTAGAACTCTGAATGAATTAAGGGCTCTTTAAAGTTGGCCTTTTCACATGAGGCACCTATCTGAGGATTCAGTCCAACAATGTCACCACCATGGCATATATAAATCATCAGGGGGGTACCAGGAGTCCACTGGCAATAAAGGAAGTCTTTTGCATTCTATCTTGGGCAGAATGAAATCAATGCATATTTTTGGCTATTCATATTCTGGGAGTTAACAATTGTGAAGCACATTTCTTCAGTCATCAGACCTATCTTTCAGGGAATGATCCCTCAATCAAAAAGTGTTCAATCAAATTGTAGTATGTTGGGTGGTTCCAGAAATCGATCTGATGGCTTCCCATTTATATCAACAATTTGCTATTAAGGCCTAGATTACAAGTGTAGCGCTAATTTATGATGTGCCATCTGCAGACAAATTTGCCGTTTACAGGCTCTAGATAAATAATTAGTCAGACCTCTGGTTAATTTTAAACCAAACCCCCAATTGCCCCCAAAATAAAAAATATACATTTTTTATTAAAAAATAAATTACCATCTTTTTTTAATAATAAAAATAACCTTCAAAAAGCAGTCATAAGGGGTTAAAGTTGGCAGGTGCTGGGAGAAAAAATGGCACAGAAAAGTGCCTTTACATAGTGGTCTATGGGAACTATGCGTTCCCTGTATATATATATATATATATATATATATATATATATATATATATATATATATATATATATATATATATATATATATATATATATATATATATATGCTTATATACATACATATGTATTTGTTAATATGTGTATATACACAAATTAACACATATATGTATATATTCATATACATATAGTTTTACAATCTGCTGCCCTTCATTGCACTAGTTCTCATGCTGTATCTTAGCTTTTGAGCACAAAGCTTTCATGCAATGTGATCGCAAGGTTGCATTTGCATTGCACCTAACTTTGAATATCAGCACACATTTGTGTGTGCTGGTATTACTAAGTGGAGCGCAAATATAATTTTTGAATAAGCGGAATTTTGCACTCTACTTATAATTTAGCCCTTAGTGTGCCAGATCAAGGGATCCTCAGGTGGTTCTTATAGATGCTCTAGTGGTTCCATGGTCCTTCAGTCTAATGTACATTTCCCTTTTTTTAATGCTTCCTTGATAAATAGCTTAGATCAAGCAGAAATTGTCTTTAGATATTCTTATTACTCCAGCTTGGCCGCACAGAACTTGGTACACTGATCTGATTCAGATATCCAACTCTTCCCCTTGGACTCTTCCTTCTTGAAGAGACCTTCTGTATCAAGGTCCTTCCATGAATCCAGACTTAAAGGGACACAATCAAAATTAAACTTTCATTATTCAGATAGAACATGCCATTTTAAACAACTTTCCAATTACTCCCATTAACAAAATGTGCACATTCTTTTTATATTTAAATGTTTTGAGTTATCAGCTCCTACTGAGCATGTGCAAGAATAAGTGTGTATGCATTTGTGAATGGCTGATGGCTGTCACATGGTACAGGGGCAGTGGAAAAAAGACATAACTTTTAAAATTGTCATAAAAAAATCTACTACTCATTTGAAGTTCAGACTAAGTGCTATTGCATTGTCTTGTTATCTTGCATTTGTTGATTATGCAAATCTACTAAGTTGACTGGTCCTTTAAGGTCACTGAATTTTACAGCGTGGAAATTGAACATTTAGTTTTTCGTCAAAGGTTTTTTTTTCTGATTCTGTTATCAACATGCTTAAGGCTAAGGAAACCAATAACCAGAAAGATAAATCATAAGGTATGGAAACATTTTCTTTCTTGGTGCAAATTCAAGGGTTTCTGTTTGGTCTCTTTTTGGGCTCCTCAGATGTTGCAGTTTCTGCAATATAGTTTAGATAAGGAATTATCAGACAGTTTTATGAAAGGTCAGCTTTCTGCCCTTTAAGTGCTGTACCGTAAGAAGCTCGCAAGGTTGCCTGCTATTAAAAGTTTCATTCAGACGCTTGTGAGGAATAGACTAGTGGTTAATCCAGTGTCTCCTCCTTGGACTCTCAATTTGGTTTTGATAGCTCTGCAGGTTCATGCTTTTGAACCTATGCATAATGTGGACATTCAGCTTGTATCTTAGAAAACTTTGTTTCTTTTGGCTATCTCTTCAACCAGAAAAGTTTATTATCTTGTTTTTCATCAGGACAAGGCATTACTATGGATTTAAAATCATTTCTTACGAAAGTTTGTTTTGTATCAGAATATCAATCAACAGATAGTTGCTCCTTCTATGTGACCTTCTATGATTTTTTTTAACTTGTAGTCAGAGCTTTGAAGTTTTATCTTCAAGCTACTAAGGAATTTGAACAGACTTCTTCTTTATTTGTTAATTTTCCAGGCCTTCATAGAGTTCAGAAGACTAATGTGGTCACTTTAGACTTTTGGTTGAAACAACTAATTCACAATGCCTAGTTAGAGGCAGGAACGTTTTCTCCACCACACATTATGGCTCATTCTACTCAATATGTATCAATTTCTTGGCTGTTTAAGCATGAGGCATCTATTGAACACATTTGCAAAGATGCTACTTTGGCCCCTATTTAACAAAGGTCTTGTGGACCGATTGGCCGCAAGTCAGCAGGGGGTGGCGTTGCACCAGCAGCTCTTGTGAGCTGCTGGTGCAATGCTGAATACGGAGAGCGTATTGCTCTCCGCATTCAGCGAGGTCTTGCTACCTGATCCACACTGTCGGATCAGGTCCGCAAGACCTCGCTGAATGCGAAGAGCAATACGCTCTCCGTATTCAGCATTGCACCAGCAGCTCACAAGAGCTGCTGGTGCAACGCCGCCCCCTGCTGACTTGCAGCAAATCGGCCGCCAGCAGGGGGGTGTAAATCAACCCTATCGTACTCAGTCGGGTTGATTTCTGGTGATTCCTGTCCGCCTGCTCAGAGCAGGTGGACAGGGTTATGAAGCAGCGGTCTTTGTGCAGGCTCGCCAGAAACACGGGGCATCAAGCTCCCTTCGGAGCTTGATAGATAGGCCCCTTTGTCTTCTCTTCATACTTTTACAAAATGTTATCATTTTGATGTTATTGCCTCTTCTGAGGCATCATTTGGCAGGAAGTTTCTCCAGGTCACAGTACCTGGTCACTGAATTGCCCTCCAAGAATTTCTGTCCCACCCTTTTTATGGTATTATGGACTCCACAGCTTTGGTATTATATCCCTTATGTCAAGGCTCATGGACTTCTTGGCTATATGGTATACTGAGGGGAATCAGGAAGTGGGAGGAATGAAAGTTTTGGTATATTCAGTAACTTTTGCCTGCCGACTAGCGGAGAAGAGCTTAATCCCATATCTCAAGGCAAATAGACTCTCACCACAATGAAAGAAAGTATTTTTTCTAAAAAAGCATACATTTTGTTTTTAAAAGGGTACTTGAAAACAATACACATTTTTCAAACAAAATAACAACAAACCTTTATTCCAACCCAGATTAACACTACCAAATAAGGCATGTGGAGAGCAAAGGTGTTGCCAATGAAAAAAAGAAGTAGAAAACAAGGTTGTGATATATTCAAAATGTTTTCACAACTGGCTGGTGCATTAATTTTATTTCAAAACTATACAAAAGTAATGTAAGTACAAGGTTTTATATTTTTTTAATACTTTAAATCTGTGCAGAGCTTTCCTACATGCTCATAGCACATGCTTAGAGATAAACATCTATAGCAGTTTCAAGGCCAGTAATCAAAAAGATGATGGTAATCCTATGGGCATTTGTGACATTGATCTATTGTTGTGTAAACTTCTAATTCAATAGCCAATTATCCTTGTTTTTTTATTAATAAAAGTATATGGCCTAGATTTGGAGTTTTGTCGGTAAGGACCCGCGTAGCTAACGCCGGCTTTTTTCTGGCCGCACCATAAAAATAACTCTGGTATTGAGAGTCCACATAAAGGCTGTGTTAGGCTCCAAAAAAGGAGCGTAGAGCATTTTTAACGCAGCTTCAACTCTCAATACCAGAGTTGCTTACGCAAGCGCCCAGCCTCAAAAACGTGCTCGTGCACGATTCCCCCATAGAAAACAATGGGGCTGTTTGAGCTGAAAAAAAACCTAACACCTGCAAAAAAGCCGCGTTCAGCTCTTAACGCAGCCCCATTGTTTGCTATGCGGCAACACCTCCTAAGTCTGCACCTAACACCCTAACATGTACCCCGAGTCTAAACACCCCTAACCTTACACTTATTAACCCCTAATCTGCCGTCCCCGCTATCGCTGACACCTGCATTTTATTTTTAACCCCTAATCTGCCGCTCCGTAAACTGCCGCTACTTACATTATCCTTATGTACCCCTAATCTGCTGCCCCTAACACCGCCGACCCCTATATTATATTTATTAACCCCTAATCTGCCCCCCACAACGTCGCCTCCACCTGCCTACACTTATTAACCCCTAATCTGCCGACCGGACCGCACCGCTATTATTATAAAGTTATTAACCCCTAATCCGCCTCACTAACCCTATAATAAATAGTATTAACCCCTAATCTGCCCTCCCTAACATCGCCGACACCTAACTTCAAGCATTAACCCCTAATCTGCCGACCGGAGCTCACCGCTATTCTAATAAATGGATTAACCCCTAAAGCTAAGTCTAACACTAACACCCCCCTAAGTTAAATATAATTTTATTCTAACTAAATAAATTAACTCTTATTAAATAAATTATTCCTATTTAAAGCTAAATACTTACCTGTAAAATAAATCCTAATATAGCTACAATATAAATTATAATTACATTATAGCTATTTTAGGATTAATATTTATTTTACAGGCAACTTTGTAATTATTTTAACCAGGTACAATAGCTATTAAATAGTTAAGAACTATTTAATAGTTACCTAGTTAAAATAATTACAAAATTACCTGTAAAATAAATCCTAACCTAAGTTACAATTAAACCTAACACTATACTATCATTAAATTAATTAAATTAAATAACTACAATTACCTACAATTAAACCTAACACTACACTATCAATACATTAATTAAATACAATACCTACAAATAAATACATTTAAATAAACTAACTAAAGTACAAAAAATAAAAAAGAACTAAGTTACAAAAAATAAAAAAATATTTACAAACATAAGAAAAATATTACAACAATTTTAAACTAATTACACCTACTCTAAGCTCTTTTACCTTACCAGCCCTGAACAGGGCCCTTTGCGGGGCATGCCCCAAGAAGTTCAGCTCTTTTGCCTGTTAAAAAAAAACATACAATACCCCCCCCAACATTACAACCCACCACCCACATACCCCTAATCTAACCCAAACCCCCCTTAAATAAACCTAACACTAAGCCCCTGAAGATCTTCCTACCTTGTCTTCACCCTGCCAGGTTCACCGATCGGTCCAGAAGAGCTCCTCCGATGTCCTGATCCAAGCCCAAGCGGGGGGCTGAAGAGGTCCATGATCCGGCTGAAGTCATCATCCAAGCGGGAGCTGAAGAGGTCCATGATCCGGCTGAAGTCTTCATCCAAGCGGGGCAGAAGAGGTCTTCCATCCGATTGAAGTCTTCATCCAAGCGGGATCTTCTATGGTCATCCATCCGGAGCGGAGCGGCAGGATCCTGAAGACCTCCGACGCGGAACATCCATCCTGGCCGACGACTGAACGACGAATGACGGTTCCTTTAAATGACGTCATCCAAGATGGCGTCCCTCGAATTCCGATTGGCTGATAGGATTCTATCAGCCAATTGGAATTAAGGTAGGAATATTCTGATTGGCTGATGGAATCAGCCAATCAGAATCAAGTTCATCCGCTCCGGATGGATGACCATAGAAGATCCCGCTTGGATGAAGACTTCAATCGGATGGAAGACCTCTTCTGCCCTGCTTGGATGAAGACTTCAGCCGCATCATGGACCTCTTCAGCTCCCGCTTGGATGATGACTTCAGCCGGATCATGGACCTCTTCAGTCCCCCGCTTGGGCTTGGATCAGGACATCGGAGGAGCTCTTCTGGACCGATCGGTGAACCTGGCAGGGTGAAGACAAGGTAGGAAGATCTTCAGGGGCTTAGTGTTAGGTTTATTTAAGGGGGGTTTGGGTTAGATTAGGGGTATGTGGGTGGTGGGTTGTAATGTTGGGGGGGGAGTATTTTTTATTTTTTTTTACAGACAAAAGAGCTGAACTTCTTGGGGCATGCCCCGCAAAGGGCCCTGTTCAGGGCTGGTAAGGTAAAAGAGCTTTGAACTTTAGTAATTTAGAATAGGATAGGGCATTTTTTATTTTGGGGGGCTTTGTTATTTTATTAGGGGGCTTAGAGTAGGTGTAATTATTTTAAAATTGTTGTAATATTTTTCTTATGTTTGTAAATATTTTTTTATTTTTTGTAACTTAGTTCTTTTTTATTTTTTGTACTTTAGATAGTTTATTTCATTGTAGTTATTTGTAGGTATTGTATTTAATTTATTTATTGATAGTGCAGTGTTAGGTTTAATTGTAGATAATTATAGGTATTTTATTTAATTAATTTATTGATAGTGTAGTGGTAGGTTTAATTGTAACTTAGGTTAGGATTTATTTTACAGGTAAATTTGTAATTATTTTAACTATTTTAGCTATTAAATAGTTCTTAACTATTAAATAGATATTGTACCTGGTTAAAATAAATACAAAGTTACCTGTAAAATAAATATTAATCCTAAAATAGCTACAATGTAATTATAATTTATATTGTAGCTATATTAGGATTTATTTTACAGGTAAGAATTTAGCTTTATATAGGAATAATTTGGTTAGATTAAAATTATATTTAATTTAGGGGGGTGTTAGTGTTAGACTTAGCTTTAGGGGTTAATACATTTATTAGAATAGCGGTGAGCTCCGGTCGGCAGATTAGGGGTTAATAATTGAAGTTAGGTGTCGGCGATGTTAGGGAGGGCAGATTAGGGGTTAATACTATTTATGATAGGGTTAGTGAGGCGGATTAGGGGTTAATAACTTTATTATAGTAGCGGTGCGGTCCGCTCGGCAGATTAGGGGTTAATAAGTGTAGGCAGGTGGAGGCGACGTTGAGGGGGGCAGATTAGGGGTTAATATATATAATATAGGGGTCGGCGGTGTTAGGGGCAGCAGATTAGGGGTACATAAGTATAACGTAGGTGGCGGCGCTTTGCGGTCGGCAGATTAGGGGTTAATTATTGTAGGTAGCTGGGTGCGACGTTGTGGGGGGCAGGTTAGGGGTTAATAAATATAATATAGGGGTCGGCGGTGTTAGGGGCAGCAGATTAGGGGTACATAAGTATAACGTAGGTGGCGGTCGGCAGATTAGGGGTTAAAAAAATTTAATCGAGTGGCGGCGATGTGGGGGGACCTCGGTTTAGGGGTACTTAGGTAGTTTATGGGTGTTAGTGTACTTTAGAGTACAGTAGTTAAGAGCTTTATGAACCGGCGTAAGCCCAGAAAGCTCTTAACTACTGACTTTTTTCCTGCGGCTGGAGTTTTGTCGTTAGATGTCTAACGCTCACTTCAGACACGACTCTAAATACCGGATTTAGAAAAATCCCATTGAAAAGATAGGATACGCAATTGACGTAAGGGGATCTGCGGTATGGAAAAGTCGCGGCTGAAAAGTGAGCGTTAGACCCTATTTTGAGTGACTCCAAATACCGGAGGTAGCCTAAAACCAGCGTTAGGAGCCTCTAACGCTGGTTTTCACGGCTAACGCCAAACTCCAAATCTAGGCCTATGAATCTGGTCATTTTTCATACACTTCTCCATATTTTGTGATAAAGCATTTAGTTGTTTATATACATGGACATTTTGCATGTAACTGAACCACTAACATACTTTTTACTCCAGTCATAATAACACTTGTGCCTTGATAATGATTTTAAATATAACATACCTATTTTTTTAACTTAATCCTAAATGCTGTAGCTCAATTATCATTTTCTAGTTACAAAATCTCCCCTAACAAATGTAATCCCCAGTTACATGGCCCAAAACCGTAATTAATTATAGCAGCCATCAGACTACCAACCACAATTAACCCTTACAACAACCTGGGTCCCAACCATCAGAAAATCTAATTCTACCCCCTTCCCAATTCAATAACCTCATCCTAAATGTACATTCTCTGAAATGTGATATTTCTTAGCTGCCCTTTGTTTTTATATTTATCTATTTATTTATTTTCTATATAGAATCAGATTTACATACCACAAGACATATCTCATTTTTAAAGCAGTCTTTTGCAAAAAAAGATAAACAAATTTCCTGCCAACATTTTACCTTCGACTGATATGAGAATAGTCTAACACTCAAAGCTCACAAATCACTACACGATAGCTCTTTAAATGAGAAAAATCATATAAAATGAATATTAAACAACTGAGATTGTAAATAGTCAAACATCTGATGCACACATTTTTTTTTCTTTTAGAAACGTTGATACTATGATATTTATGCTTCAATTTGCAAAAAAAAATAATAAATATAAATTTGAATTATAGCATTGCTACACAGGGGACAGAAGCTCCTTGGTATCATCTAAGAAGGATTTAAAAGTCAATAAACGTGTAACTATGTTGGTAAAATAGATTAGGGTATGTTTTGCCATTATTATTTGGAATTATTCTTAGTGTTATGGAGGTACTAGTTCTTCTCTATAATACAGTTTAGATTCTTCAGCATTTTCTTCTTATTTACAGAGGTACAGATAATATTATTTTTTTTTCCTATCCAGTTCATGGTAATACTCCAGCGCTGTAGAAATGATGAATGAATATTTCCCTTGCAATCATACATATTTACAGAAAATAAGCTATGCTTGCCATATCTTTTACAAACCTATTGCCCAAACCGTTACGCTCAGCACATTCACTGCAGAGCACTCTGTGTGATATGTTTGCTGCTGTTTATAGCAAGAGATAAATAAATGTGTTTAGTCACATTTATTTCAACTCTTTAACCCTCCAATGAAATAGTACCTTTTAAAAGAAATAAAGTGCAAAACCTCATATTCATTTTATTGTGTATGCATGAGCTAAATTTGGCTAGCCTAGAAACCAATATACTTATTCTTGAGATAATTATAGATAGATAGATATTTAGATAGATGATAGATAGATATATATATAGATAGATAGATAGATAGATAGATATTTAGATAGATAGATAGATATGATAAGTTACCAAAAGGGCATTTCATGACTGTTGTCTTGCACATGTGCAAATCTCTCAGAAATAGCAACAGGACACATTGTAGAGACCTATTTACATACATGGTATTGATTCACTAAACCTCTATTCATCCCTATTGTAGAGGCTGTATACATTGGATGGGGACACATTTATATATGTATACATGATTTCCTGTACAGTGAAGGGGATCTGCAGGAAAAGTCACTTCAGGTCCCCAATATCTACAACATAGAGTATTTTTATTTTAATATTTTATTCAAAGTTACACTTGAAATATCATGATTGTCACTGTTTTTAAAAGGGAATTGTGTAATCGTGACTGTGCTTTTGTGTTGTCTTTTCATTATGATTTGTTGATTATGCAATTCTAATTACTTTAATCCTTTCCTGCCAGGACTCCAATTTCCAATGTAATCAAATGAGTAAAAATTTAAATCATGCAATCGTTCATGCATTCGCATGATTTCAATGATGGAATCAGGTCAGGGGGCAGTGCCTATGCCCCTAGGCACACCCCAGCCCATGATCCCATACAGGATGTGGCTAAGGTTAAAGGACAGTCAAATGGTTAGGACATTCCATGCCGTCCTAACGGCGCTAAAGCCTAGCACAGTTAGGACGGCATAGAAGGTGGGTTAAGGGTCCTTTATATATAAACATGAGTGTTAAAAGCTTAAAACTTTTAAAGTTAAAAAACGTATGTGTAAGAATAGTTCTTCATTATTTGTTTGCCAGTGTTAAAGGAACAATTTACTGTAAAATTACTTTACCCTTAATATGTTTCTCCATTTTGCACTCTTAAATCCTTGCGCTGAATATGCGATACCGACTTGCAACGCCGGTTCTATGGTATTTTATGGGAGTTTAAACATTCCGGGTATGTGTAAAATATAGGCACGCAACTTGTATGCTGAGCCGTATATGTGATGGCTAGATCCGACTAAAAATTAGCGATGCCGGCTTTTGCGTCTGATGCCGCATTTATCGAGCCCAGTGCAAATTTAATCATAAAAGTAAATTGGAAAGTTGTTTAAAATTGTATACTCTCAGAAAAATTATTTTTTTAATTTTCAGTTTACTGTCTCTTTAAGAAAATCTGTCAAGAAGAACTGGCAAAATTAACTCCCAGACAGTGTTCAAAGTAGGTAGATACTAAGCCCAAAATATTTAAAGCTGTTATTACAGCAGGAGGTGCCTTGAATATTAATGTACTATTTCAATATTTATGCTAACGGCATATTTAGTTTATCTTTCTTTTATACATCTGCTCAGAAAAGTCTAATGCTGGCTTTAAATTATACTTTTAGAGCTTTCTCTCATTTTAACCCATGACAGAAGCCAGTTTGTAAAACTCTGCATCTTTATACTTGGTGCTGCCATCTTGTAACTCATGTATTGTTGCAACAATATAAAGCCCCCATTCCGTTTTGTGCATAATACGGCTTGTCAAGAACACTTTTGTCGCAGGATATAAAAATACTTAAATTCCAAGATGGCAGCACATTTGAAGGGTTTAAGTAAGAGAATAAATTTGAAGAGGGCTCAAAGAAAATGATTAAAAACAATATAGAATTTTGTGTAGTGACCATTTTACTGTATTTTTGCCTGTGCCCTTGTCTAGCTCTGCATTTGGAATTGGATTACCAGAAAACATCTTGCTAATCAAATTTGTTTAAAAAGGGAAAAAAAAAAAATCCAAAATCACAACATAAATAAGCAGCACCTGTTATATGCAGTTGTTCATTGACAATCAATTTAAATTCTATAACAGTTAAGGCAAACACATATAGATAACATTAAAAAATTTACAAAATATAAATATTTTCTTTTTTATCTAAGCAGAACATAATTTTGTTGTTAAAGGATTCCTAAACTTTTGTTTTTTCCCCACCAACTTATCATCAATATCATATGTAACATGTTTACATATCCTCACATACCTATTTGTAGTCTGAAACAATGTTTCTAAACATGAAAAATATTCATTTTAATAATCGTCTATTGCGTCATATCAGCCAACCCTCAAATATGGGAGGCGCACGATACAACAAATGTAACGGAAGTAATTTCAGTAATTGCATCTCATTAACTTGAGATGTTGTCACTGTTCGAATGCGCAAATCAATTTGTCTACCCGCGCATGCGCATATCCTTTTACTTTGCATCTCATTAACTTGAAATGTTGTCACTGTTCGCATGCGCAAATCGATTTGTCTACCCACGCATGCACATATCCTTTCACTCACTCCACATTGAGCCATAAGTGGCTTGCATGTTTTCTTCCAATGACGTTTGATAAAATTGCGCATGCACAAAGCAGCGATAATCCGCCATGTTGATAACTTGGGTTATCAGTCTCGATTGGATGATTAGAAGTTATTGCTGGTGGTGGGTTCGGAATTCTACTAAATTTCGGGTGATGATTACTCAGAAAGGGTAAACATATGAAATGCAATGATATTTACAAAAAGTACGTATTTATATTGATCTGGCTAATGGAAGTCACTTTTATGATGGGTTTAGTGTCCCTTTAACACATCTTTTTGTTGTTTTTTTTTTTTGTTTAGTAATAAAAATTCTATGTACCTAATATTTGTAGCAAATGTTCCTAGTTTAATAACTATCAATTGTTGGTATAAAAGAAAACGTTTCATTCTTAGAACTATCATTGCCTAAATTGTTCTTATTCTACTCATCCTTACACCATATTTATTTTTAGCTGTAAGGCTCAAGAAACAAGCAAATCCATAAAGGTTTATATTTATTTATATATATATATATATATATATATATATATATTTGTAAAGAAAGTAATTTTAGTTACCACCAAAGTGTTATAATCCTTATAAATAGCTACTCTCTGAGTGTCCCTTGTGTTATTATGACTTGTCAGAAAAAAAGATACAAATCTTGAAATTCCTATGGTATTTCAATCCAACAATGAGCCAAATCCATTTCTTTCTTTAAAACACAGTTACAAAAAGGATTGTTTTGTATTTTGCAGCCATCAAATCCTGTGAAGCAAAATCTGTTGTGATAGTGTGTATTGTTATAAATACCTCCTGGTCTAAGATGTGATGACCAAAGCAGACAGTTGAATGCTGTGATGATAAACATTTCAAAATCTCTCCATAGTTTATTTCTTTATAAATAAAGGGCCAGAGTACGAGTGGAGCACAAACATTTGCAAGCAAGAGATATCAGGTTTTTGCGTTCGGTTGTGCACAAATTAAATTGTGGTCGTATTACAAGTTGAAAGTAAACACAATCGCTTGAGCGCAATTCAAGTTAACGCTCGTCAGGTTAGCCCAGTCTCAGAGTTGTGGTTAATTGTTTCTCAAAACAAAAATATGTAAAAAAAAAAACACAACTACAAAGTAAATTTATACTTATAATAATACCATCTAGTAAAGATTATTAAAAAAAATATTGCAGACAAAAGTTAAGGACTCAAAGATATGAGATCTCAGGTGTTAGAAAAAAAGGCAGGCAAAGGGATTTGACATTGAGATACATACATATACATATATAAATATATGTATGTATATATAATATATAATATGCCTATAAATATGTGCAGATGTATTTATTTATATGTGTATATATGTATTTACAGACTTTACAGTATTTACAGAATTTTGTTTTCTTTCCTAAGATATGGTGAGTCCACAGCTTCATCAATTACTGTTGGGAACCAATAAACTGAGCCTGCTGCAAAACCTCAAAAATAAGGTAAAAACTCCAAGAGGAGCAACCAACTTAAACATAGGCCTGACACTAACCAGGGCCTGACAAAAGGATTACACATCTGGCACATCCTCCAGACATTTTTGTAAAAATAAAAGAATAACGCAGAAACCTTCAGAGGAATGGATTGACAAAAACGTCTTCTAGACCAACCCGGAAAAAGGACAAAAACCCTAGGAATCCTGACCCAACTTCCAAGAGTAGTCCTGGGATTCCCATCAATAAAGGAATACACATATAAACACTTAATACATTTGTATACATACTGTATATAGACATAAATATAATTGAATTGGAGCCCTTTGCAGTTAAGCAGATGAAAACACGTAAAAGCATATATTGTATATGCAAAATTCATGTTTAATAAAGTGTTATACTGTGTATTTACTGTAAATATTTTGCAGAATATATTCTATGTATTTCTTAAAAGATATTCCTATATATATCTAAATATATCTATACCTATATATATATATATATATATATATATATAACACACAGAGAAAACCCAGCACTCACTTACAAGCTCTCAGCTAAGATATAAAAGCAAAAATGGAAAGGTTAGTCACCGCATCTGGCCAAATGGGACAAGCTCAGGTACCACGTCAAGGTCCTTTCCAATACCTGAGACCCTAAAACAGCCACACAATGTTTGTTTTGTAATTTTCCATATGGTTCTTGCACCCAGACCTGTCTGGGGTTAACTGCTTGTGGCTCTGGGGACAGCACAGCTTCCTGTGAGTGCCAGTGGCACCCAGGGCTGAGCATGTTGCAGGGTCATGGGATGTGTACCCGGTCCGGTATGAGAGTGCAGTTCCCTTCCGTGTTTTGTATATGTCTAGGGTGGTTACATATTCCTGTGCACCCTTCCCTTGTTTTCAGTTTGTTTGGATTTGAAAGCTTGCATTGTGTGGCTGTTTTAGGGTCTCAGGTATTGGAAAGGACCTTGACGTGGTACCTGAGCTTGTCCCATTTGGCCAGATGCGGTGACTAACCTTTCCATTTTTGCTTTTATATCTTAGCTGAGAGCTTGTAAGTGAGTGCTGGGTTTTCTCTGTGTGTTGTATTAATTTGTTTTGTAATTTTCCCTATGGTTCTTGCACCCAGACCTGTCTGGGGTTAACTGCTTGTGGCTCTGGGGACAGCACAGCTTCCTGTGAGTGCCAGTGGCACCCAGGGCTGATCATGTTGCAGGGTCATGGGATGTGTACCCGGTCCGGTATGAGAGTGCAGTTCCCTTCCGTGTTTTGTATATATATATATATATATATATATATATATATATATATAGACAACGGAAAAGAACTTGATCCCAGGCGAGGTATTAAAAGCACAAAAAGTCTTTATTAGATTCCACTTGTGGTAAAAGCATAAGGAGGTACCAAAACACATAAAAAGAATATTCACACGAAAGCATAGGCTAACATGTTTCGGCCTGATGCCGTAGTCGTAGCTGGAGTAATGCAAGCGTGTGAAGCATTTAAAGGGACATCTGTTCAATGATAGGTCAAATAGAAACCAATCATGAACCTTCATTTTAAGTGTGTGTGAATTCAGACATTTAACCCGTTAGTTGCCAAAAAGATACATAGAAAATTTTGCACATCGTTTTTTCATAAATACAAAAAATGCATACTTAAATTATAGACATTTTAGCCTGAAGGACAATTACATGAGTAATGTACATAAACTTTTAAACTTAAGATTTATATGATACTTAGTAAATTAATAAATAGATAAATCAAGTCAAAGGGAGCAATGCAAAAGAAGCAATAGTATTGCTGATACATTTATACATGGTCAAACTGGGACAATTATGAGTCTATACAACATGATAAAATGAACAAAATTCTGCATATGGAATGGAATATCATAAGCATGGAAATAATAATAATAAATAAATTGAAAAGGCTCAATTCCGTATAGAGCTAAAATAAAACTTTTCCTTTATTAAAATGTCCAATGCTTATGTTGATAACCACCCTCAATCTCTGTATGCAGCGCAGTGTTCATACACACTGTTAAACCGATTTTCACAGTTAAATAAGTGGGGGTAAACAGATAAATAAATGAAATGTCAATCAATACAAAACAACTCTCTTATTTTGGTTGATGTCAATAAACAGTAATAATGAAAATATACTAGAATGGAAGGACGTTAGTGTAGATTACAGCATAATAATAATAGTCATATGTGGCTGTACGTGTATACACAAGTGAAAAATGAGTATAACACATTTTAGTATTTCTATTTTGAAATTTGTAGTTGTATTTGGTATTGAATATTGACTGAATATACAATCAGCCCAAAGGTGGACACAGATATGATAGACCTGATCTATTTCCAATAATTGATTAAGTCATACTCTGAGTTGAGGCCCTTGGGCACTCGTGTTTGCAATCTAAAGATCCAAAACATTTCGCGTTTCCCCAAAGCCTCATCTCTATTGCCACCTCTAGGGGGGTGTTTAACCCATTCAATGGCTTGCCATCTTAATGTGTTGTTATTTTTATTATGTATGTTTTTGAAATGTTTCACCAAAGGTGTGGTTGCTTCACCAGTCTTAATAGAGGAAAGATGATTCCTTATCCTCGTATTGACATCTGTCGTGGTGAGACCCACATATTGAAGGTTACATTGGATACAAGTCAGGACATAAATGACATAGGAGGATGTACAGTTAAGGCAGGAATCAATGCTAAACTCCTCACCAGTCACTGTTCACTGAAATTTGTTTGAGAGGGTAGCAAATTCACAAGGTCTACATCTAGACTTGCCACACCTGTACATCCCCCTATGTCTAAGCCAAGACCCACTCGGGGGATCAGCTGGACTGGGAAGTTCAGAGGGAGACAAGTAGTTCCCTATGGTCTTACTCTTTCTGTAGGAACAGCGTAAGCCTTGTTCCACACATTTAGTCAATTTGTTATCAGCCACTAGAAGTGCAAAATGTTTTTTCACTATTTTGCATATACTTCTATATTCTTCGCTGTATTCAGTTACAAAAGTAACCTGGTCACTTTGAGTGGAAACACATTTTTTGTTGTTTTTAGACTGTTGTAACAATGTCTGTCTATCAAGTCTGTCTACTTGTGTTTGTGCTCTCTCTAATACATGCTTCGGATAACCTCTATGTTTTAATCTCTCTTTCATTTCAGTTCTTTGCTTTATATAGGCTTTTTCCTCGGTACAGTTTCTTTTGATCCGTATAAGCTGTCCCTTAGCAACCGCAAAAGGCACATGCCTGGGGTGACAACTCTTAGCATGTAAAATTGTATTTCTGGTAATGGGTTTCCTATACAGATCACTGACTATCTGTCCGTTACTTTTATGCATTAAAGTGAGGTCTAAAAAATTGATACAGGTTTCATGTTTTTCAAATGTAAATTCAAGTCCCATCGAATTGTTATTCAGACCTTGTACAAACAAATCCACAGATTCGGTTTCTCCCTGCCAAATAAATAGCAGGTCATCGATATAACGCCTATAAAAGACGATGTTATTCTTGTAGGCATTTCTATCTCCATAGATGTGGGACAGCTCCCACCAACCCATAAAAAGGTTGGCGTAAGAGGAGGCAAATTTTGCCCCCATGGCTGTCCCACATCTCTGGAGATAGAACTTGCCCTCGAATCTGAAAAAATTGTGTGTCAAGAGAAAACATGCTACCCTCAATACAAAATCCACAAATTTGGTAGAAAAGTTAGAATAACTTTTGAGAAAAAATGAAAGAGCCTGTATACCTTGGTCATGTGGAATGGACGAGTAGAGGGCTGTAACATCTACTGTGACCCAAACATTGTTAATATCCCAATGTAATGTCTCAATTAAATTAACCAAGTCTTTGGTGTCTTTTAAGTAACTTTGTAAGGACGTGACAAAGGGGTTAAGTATGGCATCAAGCCATTGGTTTAGGTGTTCCAGCATGGAACCTATCCCACTCACTATCGGGCGACCTGTTACATTGGTAAGTGTTTTGTGCACCTTTGGAAGGTGGTGGAAGATGGGCACCACAGGGTTATGGACCAAAAGATAGTCAAAGGTGGATTGATCAAGGTGCCCATCTTCCAACCCATCATCCAAAAGTGACATTAATTCCCTTTGGTATAAATTGGTGGGATCTCGAGTGAGGGGTTCATAGTTGTTAGTATTATGAAGTTGTCTGTAGGCTTCTTCAATATACTTGTCTCTACTCATAACAACTACTGACCCCCCCCTTATCCGCTGAGCGAATGACTATATCTTGGTTTTCACGTAATTCTAACAATGCTTGTTTCTCGGTTTTACTGAGATTCTGTCTCTTAGATTGAACCACACTCCCTGATCGAATAGTTTCAGAAAGTCTAGTTAGATCTGCTTCCACTCTATGGTAGAAGGTTTCAAGAATAGACCCCCTACTCTGTATTGGGTAGAATTCAGAGGGATTCTTGAAGCCATTAAAGCTATTGACTAAATCTCTATCATCGACAATATCTCCCTGTCTCCCCAAATTCTCCAAGGCAATCACATCACATGTCTCTTCAAAATTTAAATTCAAAACTGAATGCGGAATCGTGCCAGAAGTAGCCCCATTTTGTGTCATTCCTATAGAACCCTGCTCAATATCACTAAAATGTTTCTTAAGGGTTAAGTTACGTATCAATTTGTTGATATCCAACATGGTGTGAAACAAATTAAAATTGCATGTTGGCGCAAAGTTTAAACCATAACTTAATACCCTTAATTGTGTTTCTGATAGACAGTAAGCAGAGAGATTGATAACATTGTTTACTTGTATTTCGTGTTCCTGTTCCCCCTCCGTGGGTATCTCTCTTGCTTCTCTTGGCCTATTCCTGTTTTCTCTGTTGGTATGTAAAAAACCTGTTCAAAAACTTGTCGATCTACACTAGTGTTAGTAGTGGTAGGTACAATTTGTGTAGTAGTGGTGTGACTGATATATTTGGACCCTGAGTTTGTATGTGGGGATGCTTTCTTGGTAGTTTGCTCTTTCGGTCTCACTGTTTGACTATTGGTGTACTGTTCTTGCGTGGGAAACTGAATCGTAACCTGTTTTTCAGGGATCTTGTTTTTAAGTATACCTTTTGTTGTTACAGGTATATCCTCACTGCTATACGCACCAATATCTTCACCTGATTCCCCTTCACTATCTGAAGTACCAGAAAGTGTTGTCTCCTTATTGGAGGCCCCTTGTCTGCCACCCCTACCTCTACTTCTACTCCTGGATCTCCCCCTTCGATTAAATCCTCTATTTTGGTTACTCTGTTGGTGATGCCAATTATAGACTATTTTATTTTCATAGTCTGCAGAATCTCTAAGATATTTCGTATGTTTCAAATTTAATACAAGATTCTTAGACTCTAAGAGAGTATTTCTTAATATCCCATCAAATTTGGAAAAATCAATGTCATCCCTCCTATTGTTAAGCTCAAGTTGTAGTGTGCCAATCTTATTTCTAATAGTATCAAGCTGTTGTGTTTTGTAAGAAATAAGCCAATGCATAAGCCTGAAAGAACATTCAGTGAGTATAAGATTCCAAGATTCTACTAGATCTATTTCTTTAACCTCAAAAGTCGGAAATTTGTTTATCCTCAAACCTCTTGGTATAATCTGCAATTTTATATACTTATCAAGTGTCCAAACATCAAACTGAAGTTTATGTTCTTTTACAAGCAATTTTTCAATTTCATCAAATAGATCCCCCAAACAATATGTAGTTATATCAGTTGAAAAGACTCTGTCCATAACCAAACAGTCATTGCTCCTTTCAGTGACCGGTAACAGGGAGTAAAAGTCTGTAGTGGTACTCTCCATGTATTGTTATTTAGAAGCTCTATTTGATGAAATTGAAAAATTGCTTGTAAAAGAACAGGGTCCAAATATATCAGTCACACCACTACTACACAAATTGTACCTACCACTACTAACACTAGTGTAGATCGACAAGTTTTTTAACAGGTTTTTTACAAACCAACAGAGAAAACAGGAATAGGCCAAGAGAAGCAAGAGAGATACCCACGGAGGGGGAACAGGGACACGAAATACAAGTAAACAATGTTATCAATCTCTCTGCTTACTGTCTATCAGAAACACAATTAAGGGTATTAAGTTATGGTTTAAACTTTGCGCCAACATGCAATTTTAATTTGTTTCACACCATGTTGGATATCAACAAATTGATACGTAACTTAACCCTTAAGAAACATTTTAGTGATATTGAGCAGGGTTCTATAGGAATGACACAAAATGGGGCTACTTCTGGCACGATTCCGCATTCAGTTTTGAATTTAAATTTTGAAGAGACATGTGATGTGATTGCCTTGGAGAATTTGGGGGGACAGGGAGATATTGTCGATGATAGAGATTTAGTCAATAGCTTTAATGGCTTCAAGAATCCCTCTGAATTCTACCCAATACAGAGTAGGGGGTCTATTCTTGAAACCTTCTACCATAGAGTGGAAGCAGATCTAACTAGACTTTCTGAAACTATTCGATCAGGGAGTGTGGTTCAATCTAAGAGACAGAATCTCAGTAAAACCGAGAAACAAGCATTGTTAGAATTACGTGAAAACCAAGATATAGTCATTCGCTCAGCGGATAAGGGGGGGTCAGTAGTTGTTATGAGTAGAGACAAGTATATTGAAGAAGCCTACAGACAACTTCATAATACTAACAACTATGAACCCCTCACTCGAGATCCCACCAATTTATACCAAAGGGAATTAATGTCACTTTTGGATGATGGGTTGGAAGATGGGCACCTTGATCAATCCACCTTTGACTATCTTTTGGTCCATAACCCTGTGGTGCCCATCTTCCACCACCTTCCAAAGGTGCACAAAACACTTACCAATGTAACAGGTCGCCCGATAGTGAGTGGGGTAGGTTCCATGTTGGAACACCTATCCCAATGGCTTGATGCCATACTTAACCCTTACAAAGTTACTTAAAAGACACCAAAGACTTGGTTAATTTAATTGAGACATTACATTGGGATACTAACAATGTTTGGGTCACAGTAGATGTTACAGCCCTCTACTCGTCCATTCCACATGACCAAGGTATACAGGCTCTTTCATTTTTTCTCAAAAGTTATTCTAACTTTTCTACCAAATTTGTGGATTTTGTATTGAGGGTAGCATGTTTTCTCTTGACACACAATTTTTTCAGATTTGAGGGCAAGTTCTATCTCCAGAGATGTGGGACAGCCATGGGGGCAAAATTTGCCCCCTCTTACGCCAACCTTTTTATGGGTTGGTGGGAGCTGTCCCACATCTATGGAGATAGAAATGTCTACAAGAATAACATCGTCTTTTATAGGCGTTATATCGATGACCTGCTATTTATTTGGCAGGGAGAAACCGAATCTGTGGATTTGTTTGTACAAGGTCTGAATAACAATTCAATGGGACTTGAATTTACATTTGAAAAACATGAAACCTGTATCAATTTTTTAGACCTCACTTTAATGCATAAAAGTAACGGACAGATAGTCAGTGATCTGTATAGGAAACCCATTACCAGAAATACAATTTTACATGCTAAGAGTTGTCACCCCAGGCATGTGCCTTTTGCGGTTGCTAAGGGACAGCTTATACGGATCAAATGAAACTGTACCGAGGAAAAAGCCTATATAAAGCAAAGAACTGAAATGAAAGAGAGATTAAAACATAGAGGTTATCCGAAGCATGTATTAGAGAGAGCACAAACACAAGTAGACAGACTTGACAGACAGACATTGTTACAACAGTCTAAAAACAACAAAAAATGTGTTTCCACTCAAAGTGACCAGGTTACTTTTGTAACTGAATACAGCGAAGAATATAGAAGTATATGCAAAATAGTGAAAAAACATTTTGCACTTCTAGTGGCTGATAACAAATTGACTAAATGTGTGGAACAAGGCTTACGCTGTTCCTACAGAAAGAGTAAGACCATAGGGAACTACTTGTCTCCCTCTGAACTTCCCAGTCCAGCTGATCCCCCGAGTGGGTCTTGGCTTAGACATAGGGGGATGTACAGGTGTGGCAAGTCTAGATGTAGACCTTGTGAATTTGCTACCCTCTCAAACAAATTTCAGTCAACAGTGACTGGTGAGGAGTTTAGCATTGATTCCTGCCTTAACTGTACATCCTCCTATGTCATTTATGTCCTGACTTGTATCCAATGTAACCTTCAATATGTGGGTCTCACCACGACAGATGTCAATACGAGGATAAGGAATCATCTTTCCTCTATTAAGACTGGTGAAGCAACCACACCTTTGGTGAAACATTTCAAAAACATACATAATAAAAATAACAACACATTAAGATGGCAAGCCATTGAATGGGTTAAACACCCCCCTAGAGGTGGCAATAGAGATGAGGCTTTGGGGAAACGCGAAATGTTTTGGATCTTTAGATTGCAAACACGAGTGCCCAAGGGCCTCAACTCAGAGTATGACTTAATCAATTATTGGAAATAGATCAGGTCTATCATATCTGTGTCCACCTTTGGGCTGATTGTATATTCAGTCAATATTCAATACCAAATACAACTACAAATTTCAAAATAGAAATACTAAAATGTGTTATACTCATTTTTCACTTGTGTATACACGTACAGCCACATATGACTATTATTATTATGCTGTAATCTACACTAACGTCCTTCCATTCTAGTATATTTTCATTATTACTGTTTATTGACATCAACCAAAATAAGAGAGTTGTTTTGTATTGATTGACATTTCATTTATTTATCTGTTTACCCCCACTTATTTAACTGTGAAAATCGGTTTAACAGTGTGTATGAACACTGCGCTGCATACAGAGATTGAGGGCGGTTATCAACATAAGCATTGGACATTTTAATAAAGGGAAAGTTTTATTTTAGCTCTATACGGAATTGAGCCTTTTCAATTTATTTATTATTATTATTTCCATGCTTATGATATTCCATTCCATATGCAGAATTTTGTTCATTTTATCATGTTGTATAGACTCATAATTGTCCCAGTTTGACCATGTATATATGTATCAGCAATAGTATTGCTTCTTTTGCATTGCTCCCTTTGACTTGATTTATCTATTTATTAATTTACTAAG
Organism: Bombina bombina; assembly: GCF_027579735.1. NCBI lineage: Eukaryota > Metazoa > Chordata > Amphibia > Anura > Bombinatoridae > Bombina > Bombina bombina. Next base: position 935,655,388 of record NC_069504.1, on the reverse strand, counting down.
TATCATATAAATCTTAAGTTTAAAAGTTTATGTACATTACTCATGTAATTGTCCTTCAGGCTAAAATGTCTATAATTTAAGTATGCATTTTTTGTATTTATGAAAAAACGATGTGCAAAATTTTCTATGTATCTTTTTGGCAACTAACGGGTTAAATGTCTGAATTCACACACACTTAAAATGAAGGTTCATGATTGGTTTCTATTTGACCTATCATTGAACAGATGTCCCTTTAAATGCTTCACACGCTTGCATTACTCCAGCTACGACTACGGCATCAGGCCGAAACATGTTAGCCTATGCTTTCGTGTGAATATTCTTTTTATGTGTTTTGGTACCTCCTTATGCTTTTACCACAAGTGGAATCTAATAAAGACTTTTTGTGCTTTTAATACCTCGCCTGGGATCAAGTTCTTTTCCGTTGTCTAAATTTGCACCAGGATTTCCTAGTGCGAGGAGAAGCTCGCAGATTTAGCACCACCTGTTGACACGCTGGATTCACCTATGCTGTTGCCTGGTTACGACAGCAATCAAGTCGATTGGCCGTGACAAGGTCACGTGAGAGGACACTCCTCCCGGCATCACGGCGGAACGCCGTATTCGAACAAACAGAGAGCCAAAGGATTTCGGAGATCACGGTGGTTGTTCCAGACGCTGGAGGCACTAGGAGAGCGGTGAGTGGGCACAGCATATCGCTGTAATTGGGCATAGATTGCTCTAGGAGGTCCCACTAAGCACCGCTAAGTGTCAGTAACACCGGGGATAGAGTCCGCCTCTGTTTGTTTGTTTGCATCATTGCTGTTTGATACTGCATTACCAAGTGAACTATCACATATCACAGGAAGGAGATACATATCACGCTGAATTACAGTTTTACACCCTTTTGTGCAGTTTATTGAACTTCTTTCCTTTGATTATATATATATATATATATATATATATATATATGTGTGTGTGTGTGTGTGTGTGTGTGCTCCCTAAATCAATAAATCAATGGGTTCCCACTAGGTAGATAACATGGAGCGCTCCACAACATTGCGATCCCTATTGGCTACAACACAAACCGCCCCTGTGTTAGTCACCATTACATATGTAAACAAACACCATCAGGGATCATCAATCTCGCTGAGAATATAAACTTTTGCTATATGTATACACTCTAAGCCCCCGAGTGTGCCTTAAAACCTAGTAGATATAGCAGCTCCACTCGGCTAAATACCACTATGTTTCTTTCTGTAGCAAGATCTTGGCTCTGTTGCCCCCTCTTCTTGGTGCTTGAACATGATCAATAATATGGAATCTTAAGTCTGTGACCGTATGCCCTCTCTCCAAGAAATGTCGGGCTACCGGTTGCTCTGATTTACCATTCTTCAGGGCAGACCTTATACTCGAACGGTGATTCGCCATCTGAGTCCGGGCATCATCGATCATTTTCCCAATATAGAAAAGCCCACAGGGACAATTGAGGAGGTAGATAATAAAGGTTGTAGTGCATGTGAGGAAGTAATCAATCTTGTATTTCTTCTTTTTCTCAGGATGCTGGAACATATTCCCAGTATGCATGCTATTGCAAGTAACACACCCCATGCATTTGAAACAACCACCTTTCTGCTTTAACCACCTCTGCATATCAGTAGTTGTAGTTAGGTCCGTTCTCATAAAATGATCCTTCAAGCTCTTACCTCTCCTATAAGCCAGGAGAAAAAAAGGTAATGAGGGATCTGACTGAATCAGCTTCCATTCCTCTTTAATGGCTTTTGTGATACGGTGTTGGTCCGGGGTGTAAGTCGTCACAAAAGTTAATTTGGGGAGCATAAGCTCTTCTAATCTGTTCGACTTCAGTGTCTCCCTTCAACACTTGATTACACATTGCTTGTAAATGTGACCTCTTGTATCCACGTTGTGTGAATCTTTCCACCATTTCACTCAATTGTGTTTCACACTGTGTTTGGTCTGTGTTGTTTCATATCACCCTCTGGAACTGAGCCTTGGGTACATTCCGAATCAGAGCTGGTTGGGGACAACTACTCACATGGAGTATAGAATTGCAGTCTGTTTTTTTTCTAAAAAGAGTCATTCCAGGAGACCCACTGCTTTTGAATATTCTCACATCCAAATAATCCAGTTCAAATCCGCCACATACTGAAATCTGATGGTACTCTCAAGTGAATTCAGAGCCTCAATCCAGAGCTCTGATGAATTCATATCATCTTGCCAAATCAAGAACAGATCATCTATATATCTGCAATAAAACTTGATGGAGAGTGTTTCATTTACCTTCATATGCAAGGTTTCATATTCAGACTTATAGAGATTCGCCAGCGATGGGGCCACATTCGACCCCATTGCCGTGCCTGCTATTTGGAGATAGAATTTGTTCTCAAATTGGAAATAATTCCTGTGTAAGCAGATCATCAGGAGTTCTATCAGGACATCTTCGGGTGGACCAATGCATGGTGTCCGTCTCAAGCAATTGCTAACTGCTGTGATACCTTCTGTATGAGGAATTACTGTATAAAGGCTTGAGATGTCCATGGTAACCAATATATCAGACTTCCTAATATCCCTCAGCTGAATAATATGTTGGATAAAGGTAGATGAATCCTGTATGTTCATGTGCTTTACCATAGGTTGTAGAAAGTGATCTATGAATTCGGCCAAGGGTTGTAGAAGCGATCCCATGGCGAAAAACAATTGGTCTGCTGGGTGGAATTCTCATATCTTTGTGGATCTTCGGCAGTGTGTATAGAATAGGTGTTATAGGGAAATCCTTTTGTAGGAAGCGTGCTTCCTGTTCTGAAATGGCTGCAGTCTCCTTCCATTCAACTATTCTGTTTTCAATTTGACATTTTAATGTTGTAGTAGGATCTCCCTGAAGCACTCTGTAGGTAGTGTTATCCGACAACTGTCGTAAGATCTCTTGCTTATAGTCTACCGCATCATCACTGCTACCCTACTGCCCTTGTCCGCAGGACGTATCACTATCATTGTATCTTCACTGAGTGTCTTCAGCACTAGTCTCTCCTCTCTTGACAAATTGTCCTTACGTCTCCTGGTGGTCATCGGTTCTTGACTTAATCTTGACAGATAATTGGTGTACAAGGTAATAGAGGAGTTGTTGGAGGTAGGGTCAAACGTCTGTTCTCTCCTCTGCATCACTTCTAAAAAATGATTTATATATATAAAATTATATATATATATATATATATATATATATATATATATATATGTATAGGTATAAATATATGTTTCCCAAAATAACATCAGATATATGTAGAAATATTTATTTATGAATAAATAGAGCAAATTCTTGTATGTGAAGAACATTGGAATGTGAAATATTCACTTTATTTCTCCATTGACTTTTAAGGGGAAATAGGTTATCACACACGATTTTCTAAGGGGTTGTTTTATCAAGTTGCAGCAGTCAGGGACGCATATACGCGCCCCTGTCTGCTGAATTCTCTTGGCGGAATTTAGCATAGCACACAAGCATTATTTTGTGCTCGTGTGCAATCCTGCCCCCTGCCCTCGCACAGTGTGATCATTGCACAATGGGCAGGAGCTGTCAATATCCCCAGTCGGACGAGACCGGGGATATCGCCGAATTCAGCATTGCAACGCCGCCCCCTGCAGACTCATGGCCAATTGGCCGCCAGCAGGGGGTGTCAATCAAGCCGATCGTACACGATTGGGTTGATTTCCGACGATGTCTGTCCGCCTGTGACCGCTGCTTCATAACTGCTGTTTCTGGCGAGCCTGCAGGCTCGCCAGAAACACGGGGCATCATGCTCCATACGGAGATTGATACATATGCCCCACAGTGTAGTTTGTAACATTATCTGATTATGATTTATTTAATATACTTGTGACATCACAAAGTATTATTAATATAATTAAATTATATAATTGTCTAAACCAACTATTTGATTTCCAACTTTATAAAACAAAATAAAAAGAATACAATGCTGGTCTTTCTAGGGAATGTGTTTTTTGTTTTTTTTGGGGGGGGGGTTAATGATTGAATCACAGGTCAAAATTGATTTCTACTGTCTGATTCACAAAACTAAATTTAATTAACTGGGGGAAAGTTTACTTAGACAATCTGATTTTGAGCAGTCTCGTTAACATAATCACACAGGAACACAATCAGGTTAACCAAACAGACTCCTGAGACACAATTAGATCTGAAGCATAAATAAAACACCTCTTATTAGAAAACATTAAAAGTAGCTCTTATTAAATATTAAGTCCTTTATGCCCACTTGGTTTATAGAGTCACAATCGCTCCTACAATGGGCACTCACACCCTGTACCCATTCTGTATCTATGGATACAGTGTAACGTGGACATAAGACAGAGCTATGAAAGTACATGAAGTGTCCGGCATATAAAATTACACATTTCAATGTGTCTCTGGGTATCCTTAAGCCTATGTACCTCCTGCCCAAAGAGTATTCCATAACAGACCCCCAGATCATGGTGACTCCTGTCACAAGCCCATAGCCTAATAATCCCTAAACTGACATCCCCCACATAGTAAACTATCTAATTAAGATACTAACCCCTAAACTGCCATCCCCCCACATCACAATGTACTTAAATAAAATATTAACCCCTAAACCGTCATCCCCCCACATCACAAAGTACCTAAACTATTAGTCTCTAAACCGCCACTCCCACAATGCAAACATTAATTAAAACTATTAACCCCTAAACAACCATCCCCCCACATCACAAAGTATCTAAATATGGTATTAACCCCTAAACCGCCATCCCCCCACAATGCAAATTATAAACTAACATCTATACCCCCTAACCTAACACCCCAAAGTTAACCCAAATTAAAATAATCCTAAATTTACTTATCTGTAAAACTAAATAAAAACCCTAATCTTACCTTTAGAAATAAAAACCTAACATTACACAAAATAAAATAAAAAAACATTACACTAAAAAAAAAAACATTACAGAAAAAAACCTAACATGAAATAAAAAAATAAAAAAACTAACATTACATAAAATAAAAAAGACATAACCACAAAAAAGTAATCATATTCTAATACCCCTTGAAAAAAACCATTCTAAACATAAACTACCAATAGGCCTTAAAAGAGCCTTTTGTAGGGCATTGTCCTAAAGTGACCAACTCTTTTTGTGAAAAAAACAATAATAAATAAACCCTCTAACATTACAAGTTTAGGGGTTAATAGTTTTATTTTGTGTTTGCAATGTGGGGGTTGGCGGTTTAGGGTTTAATAGTGTAGTTTATAAGTATAAGTGTACTTTGTATAGTATGTTTGAAGTGTTTTGTGCAATGTTTTAGTTTTGGAAAACAGTTTACACCAGCTCTTAGATCGCAGAAATGATTGAAGCATAAAGGCTGATTGGGCTAGCACAATCACAATTTTGCTGAGCTTGTCATATCAGCGGAATGAAAATGGATTGCGAAAACATGATTGCTCTAGCGCAAAACCATTTGCACCTCACTTGTAATCTATTTCTGTATGTTTTATGGGGTTGGGATTGCCCAAGAACACAAGTAAAGCTTATATACTGATTGTCTAACACTGGAATAAATCATCTGACAAGATTGTTGCTAAATTCCCCCTAGACTTCAATGGAGGGCGAAAATGTGGAAAAATATCAATACCCTTACTTGTGCGCTAACCCGATTGCATTTTCTCAAGTGCGCTAACCTGGCATGAAATATTAATGAAAGGTGTTCCCAGTATAGAGATCTTATGTACTCAATCGGAGAATAAAAAAACTCATTGCCACATACATGTTCAGAAGGCTGCAATATTGTTCACAAAAGGACAAGCAGAGATAAGACCAGCAATATCGACAATTGCAATTAGGGGCTGTACACAATTAAATCCACCACAACACCCGTTTCCAAGAGCATTCCTGGCATCCACTGTAGCGGAGTAAGGGACAAAAACTCACCCTTCTGCTGGATTCAGCTCTCCCTCACGAACTTCCCAGTTGCTGAGACCCCTCACAGTGGTATATGCAGCGTGTGAACCACAGCTCCAGTGTGGAAACCAACTCACACAATCCACTGCTTCCTCTCGGGTATGACTTGCTTCAGGGTATGGCTTGTGATGTCATACAGGGGTGTGTGGAAAGGTGTGTAGCTCCTGGCCAATCAGCTTCTCCTTTCAAACAAACCTTTTCTTGGGTATCATAGAACAGCAGCAATAGGCTATCGAGTATGAGGACATTCAACAGGATTCAACCAAAGTTAGAGACTCCTTGCAGTCCCAGTGATTTGAGGTGGTTTAGACCTATCTTGTCAGATATAATATTTATTGATGCTGTATCAGTATTGGTATTTTGAGCTCAAACTGTATGATCCATATATGAAATTCTATTTATCCTAATGATGTAAGAGTCTTCTAAATAATGTTTCAAGATGTGTTCCTATTATTGAGAATACTAGCCCTCCAATGTACCTGCTTTTTTCTCTTTCTTTTCCTTTTTTAATAATATTGTTAGAGATTAATATCGACTTAGTTATCCAGGGGGTTAAATGGGAGGTCTTTTCCTCCTTCTTAATTAACCAATAACTTGTTCATTAATTAGTGTGTAGCAGGTTTATGATTACGGCACCACGCCAAAACTAGTCAGACCAGCCGGCATTCTCTGTTCCTTTGTGTGTGTGTCTTTGTATTAAAGAAAACGGATTTTACCTTTCAAGGATTCTACTTTCTTCTTTGGTGCTTATGAAATATAAATTTCTTTTATAAAAGTGATGAGTCCATGATCCATTGCTCCTGGGAATGGCTCTTCCCAAACGCAAAGAGCCCTATAAAACTCATCCCATCTCACACATTCCTCAGTCTTTACTTTGCCTCTAATGTAGGTGGTTGAAGAATGAAGATGTGCATTTGATTCTTCAGAGAGAGGGGTTTCCGGTTTCCCCTTACTTTACAGTGCTTGTCAGAGGGATGTATACAGGGTATGGTTTGTGATTCTTTTTTCACCTCATGGAAACATTTTCATAAACTCTCCATAATGTTTTTTGCCTCCCTTTATGGATCTACAATATACTCCTATTCCATAACCTCTGCGGATATGTTTCAGTATTGGTTTGGCTGTCTGTTCCTTGTTTGCAAGTGGATGAGATTCTATTGTTAAGTGTTCTATTGTCTAAATTCTATTGTTAAGTATCATTTATTAACGTTGCAGACACTCTATAGCTATGTTATGGGCACTTTTTAAGTTTATATATATTTGCTAATATATATATATATATATATATATATATATATATATATATATATATATATATATATATGTATATATATATATATATATATTTATATATATATGGCCCTTGGACAGAATCCTTTACATTAATCCCATTGTTGTTTTGTATGCGTTGTTTTTTTTTTTTTTTGGCATGCTCAGTTTGTATTTTGCGTGTTGGCCTATGGATTTACACTAGTCAGAGTTGCACAAGTTGGATTTAATGCTTGTTGGGTTAGCACATGTTCCTTTAGTTTTATTACAGTTAGTTTTGCTCTTTGACTGGTTTACACACATCGGATTAGTGCACGTTAATCTTTGGCTATGTGCACATTGAGTTTTGGTGTGCTAAATCCTTTATAGCTATTTGAAGTTTTGTATGCACATTTTGCTCATTCTGATGAGCGTTATCTTTCTTCAGATATAATGTTAATGTCTCCTGCTTTGTTGTGCAGTTAAGCTACTGTGCATTGTTGTGCAATGCTACAACAACATATGTTCACATTTTCAAAGTGAACATTTTATAAGTGAGGCATTAACAATAGAATTATACAAGAATAATACTCAGTACTCACCACAGTGCTGCTTATTAAGACAACATGCGGCCTATTGACATCTGCTGAAGAAATGCACATTACATCAAGCTAACCCTACTCTCTCTTCCGCTTTCAGGTACATAAATAGAGTCCCTGTCAATCTGCAAAGTATTCACTGCACTCTGGTGTTTTTTCCTCTCTTGTAACTCTCTTATGGTACGTGAATCGAGTCCCTGTCAATCTGCAAAGTATTCACTGCACTCTGATGTTTTTTCCTCTCTTGTAACTCTCTTATGGTACATGAATAGAGTCCCTGTCAATCTGCAAAGTATTCACTGCACTCTGATGTTTTTTCCTCTCTTGTAACTCTCTTATGGTACATGAATAGAGTCCCTGTCAATCTGCAAAGTATTCACTGCACTCTGGTGTTTTTTCCTCTCTTGTAACTCTCTTATGGTACGTGAATAGAGTCCCTGTCAATCTGCAAAGTATTCACTGCACTCTGGTGTTTTTTCCTCTCTTGTAACTCTCTTATGGTACATGAATAGAGTCCCTGTCAATCTGCAAAGTATTCACTGCACTCTGGTGTTTTTTCCTCTCTTGTAACTCTCTTATGGTACGTGAATCGAGTCCCTGTCAATCTTCAAAGTATTCACTGCACTCTGATGTTTTTCCTCTCTTGTAACTCTCTTATGGCACGTGAATAGAATCCCTGTCAATCTGCAAAATATTCACTGCACTCTGATGTTTTTCCTCTCTTGTAACTCTCTTATGGCACGTGAATAGAATCCCTGTCAATCTGCAAAGTATTCACTGCACTCTGGTGTTTTTCCTCTCTTGTAACTCTCTTAATGTAAGTGAATAGAGTCCCTGTCAATCTGCAAAGTATTCACTGCACTCTGGTGTTTTTTCCTCTCTTGTAACTCTCTTATGGTACGTGAATAAAGTCCCTGTCAATCTGCAAAGTATTGACTGCACTCTGGTGTTTTTTTCCTCTCTTGTAACTCTCTTATGGTACGTGAATAGAGTCCCTGTCAATCTGCAAAGTATTCACTGCACTCTGGTGTTTTTTTCCTCTCTTGTAACTCTCTTATGGTACGTGAATAGAGTCCCTGTCAATCTGCAAAGTATTCACTGCACTCTGGTGTTTTTTCCTCTCTTGTAACTCTCTTATGGTACGTGAATATAGTCCCTGTCAATCTGCAAAGTATTCACTGCACTCTGGTGTTTTTTTCCTCTCTTGTAACTCTCTTATGGTACGTGAATAGAGTCCCTGTCAATCTGCAAAGTATTCACTGCACTCTGGTGTTTTTTCCTGTCTTGTAACTCTCTTATGGTACGTGAATAGAGTCCCTGTCAATCTGCAAAGTATTCACTGCACTCTGGTGTTTTTTCCTCTCTTGTAACTCTCTTATGGTATGTGTATATTTATATAGAGCAAATGATTTTAGGTTGTTAATTTAGTCTTACATGTGCTGTACTGTTATCCACTGTCTTACTTCTAATGTTTTGTTAATTGCCATGTGATGTCCAATCCTTATCAATACTTGCTATTATTCTAAAATGTATAGCTGTCTTATGCCATAGTTTTAACTTCCTCCAAATTTTATTGTCTGTTTACTTAACTCACCCTGACCAGACCAGAATTTAACTTTCAAATTGGCCCTTCATTTGTCTCTGATTTATCAATCAAGTAATTTAATGGACACAGCTGACTTCCCTGCCTATATATTTTAACATCAGCACTGGGCTGGTGCATTGCTACAACAACATATGTTAACATTTTCAAAGTGAACATTTTATAAGTGAGGCATTAACAATAGAATTATTCAAAAATTGAAACAAGGATTGGGCACGAGGCATGTTTTATGTACCTCATTGTTTCCTTATGCAACTGCTACTGTAATAGTGTGTCTTATGTGATTAATTGGTTCCCACTTTTGTAAAAATGCTCAATATATTCACATTCCTTTTTGCTGCCTCTTGTCTCTATGATAAAATACATTATTCAATTACTCCCTCTCTCCCTCCACCTGCATTGTTCATTAGCCCATCTCTCTTAAACTCACCTTACTTTTGTACTCATTAACTTTACCTAGTCTTAAACACTCTCTCTCCCCCATGCACCTTGTTGCAAAAACAGTTTCATTACTTCAAATCTGTATCTCATCTCATGTCACTCTCCATCTTGCTTTTACTAACTGCTGGTGACATCTCCCTTAATCCTGGTCCCCAACAACTACCTAGCCGTGCACATCCATGTGTACCATCCCATAGACTCAGAAAACAAAACTCTGCCAACCTTACACACATTCCTCTTGCATCAAAAGCTACTACCCCTTTCACTTGTGCACTCTGGTACTCTCGCTCTGTGTGCACCAAGCTCACTTTCTATACATGACCTCTTTATCTCTCGCTCCCTCAACCTTCTGGCCCTAACAAAACCTGGCTCTCTCCCTTAGACACAGCATCCACTGATGCTCTGTCACATGGGAGTCTCCACTTCAGCCACACTCCTAGGTCTGATAATAGACAAAGAGGTGGTGTAGGTATTTTACTTTCCTCGCATTGCACCTTTCAACAAGTACAGCCCATCTCTTCCCTCACATTTTCCTCATTAGAAACCCACATACGTTGCTTATTCTCTCCTCTCTCTATACATGTTGCAGTCATATACTGACCCATGGCTCCTCAACTCAATTTCTAGATCACTTGGCTGCCTGACCCTAATTCTTGGAGACTTCAACATCCCTCTTGACAATCCCACTGCCTCATCTGCAAAACAACTTCTGCAACTCACTTCCTCCTTTGATTTGTCACAATGGACTGATTCGCCCACTCACACAGACGGTCACTCCCTTGACCTGATCTTTAGCTATCGACGCACTCTCTCAAACTTCAAAAACTCCCCCTTTCCTCTTTCTGACCACCATCTCCTTACTTGCAACATATCATCCCTCCCTACAACTCTCCCTTCTTCTACTCCTTACACCAAACTTCACAGAAGAATTATGTTATTAGATCAGCAACAGCTTGCTAATTCCCACAATCCTCTCCTCTCATCCTTCTCCTCCTTTTCCTGTCCTGACCAATCCATCTGCCACTATAATTCCATCCTTACATCCTCCCTTGACAATCTTGCCCCTCTTACCATTGCTCAGAAATCACACACTCATCCTCAGCTCTGGCATACTCCTCTGACACGGTACCTATGCAGATGTTCCCGTACTGCTGAGCGGCACTAGAGAAAATCTCGGAGTTCAGCTAATTTTCTTTATTACAAATTCATCTTGAACTCCTACTATTCTGCCCTTAATCTCCATAAGCCAAACTACTTCTCTACTCTTATCTCTAATCTTTCTTCAAACTCAAAATGTCTGTTTTCCACTTTCAATACTCTTCTCCACCCTCCCCCACCTCCTAATACAACTTCTCTGTCAGCTCAAAACTTTGCCAGCCACTTCATCTACAAAATTGACTCCATCAGAAACGAAATCAGCTCTCAACATAATTCCATTCTCTCACCCCCTCAAATGCACTCAATCAACCACAACCCACATAACCTTAAACTTTCTCATTCTCCCCTCATTCTCCCCTGTTACTGAGGAAGAAGTTACGGCACTTATACTGCGCTCTCACCTCACTACCTGTCCCCTTGACCCTATCCCTTCACAGCTACTCCCCTACCTCTCTGCTACCATTACCCCTATACTCACACACATTTTCAACCTCTCCCTCAGCACCGGTATATTTCCCTCATCTCTGAAACATACACTAGTCAGACCTATACTCAAAAAAGCTTCCTTTGATCCTACCTCTCCATCCAACTACCGCCCTATTTCCCTCCTCCCTCTTGCATCAAAGCTTCTTGAAAAACTAGTATATGCACGCCTATCCCATTTCCTTACATCAAACTCCCTCCTTGACCCACTAATCCACAGAGACAGCAATTGTTAAGGTTACGAACGACCTACTTAGAGCAAAATCAAAAAGCCACTTTTCTCTGCTTATCCTCTTTGATCTGTCCGCAGCCTTTGACACTGTTGACCACCCTCTTTTGCTCCAAACCCTCCAATCCTTTGGCATTGTGACACAGCCCTCTCGTGGCTCTCTTCCTACCTGTCAAACCATACCTTTAGTGTAGCCTTCTCTGGGGCCTTCTCTGCCCTGTCACCAATTTCTGTTGGAGTACCGCAAGGCTCTGTCCTCGGTCCCCTTTTCTTCTCAATCTACATGTCATCACTAGGTTCCCTAATAAAGTTCCACAGTTTCCAATATCATTTGAATGCCGACGACAAAAAAAAAACTACTTCTCTATTACTTCCAAAATCTCTATCCGCAATCTCTCTATAGCTCTTGACAACTCCATCATTACCCCTACCCCGCATGCCCGATGTCTGGGGGTCACATTTGACTCAGATGTTTCTTTCGCCCTTCACATTCAGTCCTTGGCTAAAGCCTGCTGCTTCCACCTTAAAAACATCTCTAAAATTAGACACTTCCTTACACAAGACACAACTAAGATTTTAATCCACTGTCTCATCCTTTCCTGCCTCAATTACTGCAACTCTGTCCTCTCTGATCTCCCCACCTGCCACCTAGCTAATTAATAATCCATAGTGAATGCCAGGCTCATCTTCCTCTTCATCTGCTGCACCTCTCTGCCAATCCCTTCCCTGGCTTCCTCTTGCCTCTAGGATCAAACACAAAATTCTCACTCTGACATACAAAGCCCTCAACTGCACTGCTCCCCCCTTTATCTCAGACCTTGTCTCCAGATACTCTCCCTCCCCTCCCATCGTGTGGCACTCTCTGACTCACTCTACAAGACTCTCCCCTAGTTTTGAAAGCTTCAATCACTCCCTAAAGACTCTACTGTTCAGGGATGCATACAACCTACGCTAACCTTTCTTTATACCAGTTCCTCTCCTCCATCGCTATCCCCTGAACCCCCTTAGCATTTAAGCCTAAGAGTCCAGCTGTTTGTATATCACCTTCTTAAGAGATGACTACAACAGTGCAACTCTTGGCAGGGCCCTCTACCCATTTGATCAATATAATTGTTTTGTTGTACTCTGCCTTTGTTTATAGCGCTGCAGAATCTGTTGGCGCTCTACAAATTACTGATAATAATAATAATAATATCTGTGAGTGTATTTAGAAAACTATTTTGGAGGGGGTAATCGATTTCCAATACTCAAGAGCTTTTTAAGGGGTTATAGTGTTTATGTATTGCTTTGTCATATGCTATAATGGAGCATTCTGATTCTGTCCCTAAATCTACGAGAGAAACTGAGTCCCCTGAACACATTTCTAGCATTATTGAGTGTGCTTATTGTAAAATGCTGAGGTGCCTTCTTCAGCTCATTTATGTGACTCATGTTGAGAATTATTAATGCAATCAGACCAACCTAATGCTGTTTCTTTGGATATTAATGCATCTTTTGTTTGTTCATTATAGGAGAATGATAATATTGTTTCACCTTCTGTGAAAAATGCTATCAAGGATGCAGTATCTGAGGTGCTGGCTTTGCTCCCGTTTTCAAACAAGCATATAAGGTCAGTTCAGAATTTACCTTCTACTATAACTATGTGCCCCGAAACCAGGGATACTGTTATGTCTTCAGATGTGAAATTTCCTCTGGTGATTTGTACTCTTTTAAAAGAGGTCTTAAGCTCCTCCTAAAGTTTTTGATTATAAGTCTTATAATTGTTTAAATTCTGTTTTAAAGACTCTCTGAGGGTTTTCTCTATTCCTGATGCTGTCTCTGACATGATTTTTAGGGAATGGTCTAAGCAAGGTAATTAATTTACTCTTTCTGCAAGGTTTAAAAATTTATATTGTTAACCTGCTGCTAATATTGATTTATGGGAAACTGTTCCCAAGGTGGATTGGACCATTTCCACTCTGGCTAAACATACAACATAGAAGGGCCTTTTTACAAGCAGGGTATTTGATCAAGCCAGCTATTTCTATTGCTGATGTGGCGGCTGCTGCTGCTGCTTTTACTTATTGGTTGTCTAGTCTTTCAGGACAGTACTCTGATGACTCTGCTAGTGCTAATCTTTTTGTTTTCTTTAAGGCGACAAATCTTTTATTTGTCATGCTGTACTTGATATTATGAAAATTAATGTCAAAAGCATTTTTTTGGCAGGAGAAAAAATCTATCCCTATGACCAAAACTGCGTGAAGGTTCGGCCCCCAATCCAGAAGTCCTCGTAAGGGGCAAATTAAGCTTCTTTTAGGAGGCTTGGTTTCAATCTGTTCCAGATCCCTGGGTTCTGGATATAGTTTCTTATGTGAATTGGATAGGATTAAGAACAAGATCTCCTAGAGGAAGGTTTCTTTTGCACATTTTTCTGAGGAATCCTGTAAAAGCTCAAGCGTTTTAGCTTTTTTTTCCAGTCTGTCTCAGATATGAAAGCTATAGGAATGATTGTTCCAGTTCATTTGCAGGAACAGGGATGAGATTTTACCATGTAGATCATGGTTTTTCCTGGAATTATTTCAGTATTCCTAGGATTATGCAGTCCTTAAAGATAAGGGCCTATCTGCCCAGTTCTCCAAAGGGGCAGATTTTAGATCTTTCAGTTTTGTTCCATAGGAAGATTGCTAGTCTTCCTGATATTCATGGATTTGTTCAGGCTCTGGTCCATATTCAACATGTAATCAAGCCAATTTCTCCCCTTTGGAATCTTAACTTGGTGTTAAGGGTCTTGTAGGCTCCTCCTTTTGAACATATGCATAAGGTGGATATTAAACTGCTTTTTTGAAAAGTGTTATTTATTTTGGTGATCTATTCTGCTAGAAGTGTTTCTGAATTCTATGTCCTTTCTTGTGCTCCTCCTTATATGATTTTTCATCAGGATAAAGCAATGTTATGGATTTTTGTTTTTACTTTTTGCCTAAAGTTGTTTCTCCTGACAAACTTAGAAGAGACATTCAGCTAGATTACAAGTGTTGAGGTATGGCTTTTAACGCTAAAAAATGGCCATTCCAGCGTAATGGCCAGGAACGCATATTACAGGTTGTGTCGGTATAGCTGTACCACAAGCATTTTAGCCTATAACGCAACGCCCATTCCGCACTCAAAAAAATGAAATTTTTGTGTGGGATTTTCATAGCACTGGTATTACAGGTTGTACGTTCAGGCTAAAAAGCTTGCGTTATAGCCTATACGACACAATCCATACCGCCATCTAAAAGCAGTAGTTATGGATTTTGCAAAACAAAAATGTTTCACAAAAATCATAACTAAAATATACACTAACACCCATAAACTACCTATTAACCCCTAAACCGCCACCCTCCCGCATCCAAAACACTATTTACAATGTATTAACCCCTAATCTGACGCTCACCCACATCGCGACTATTAAATAAATATATTAACCCCTAATCTGCTACCCACCCACATCGCCAACACTATTTAAATATATTAACCCCTAAACCGCCGCTCCCCAACATCTCTGACACTATAATAAACGTAATAACTCTGTTAAATAAACATGTTAACGCCTAAACCTCCGGCCTCCCACAATAAAATATCTAAATTACAAATTTAAATTGATTTGAACAGCCAAAAGGATTTCAGTAGCTCTCATCCTATTGGCTGATTTGAATTTGAAGAATCAAATCAGCCAATAGGAATGCAAGGTACACCACCGGGATAAAAATAGAAGACGTCCCCGAGATGAATGAAGGTGTCGCTGCCTGGATGAAGACTTCTCACTGCCTGGATGAAGATGGATGTCCGGACTTCAGGAACAGTGAGTAGATATTCTGGGGTTAGTGTTAGGCTTTTATTTTTTCATTTTTTGGGGTGTTTTATTTTTTTAGATTAGGGCTTTGGGCTTTTGTAAAAGAGCTGAATGCCCTTTTAAGGGCAGTGGAAAAGAGATGAATGCCCTTTTAAGGGCAATGTCCATACAAATTCCCATTTAGGGACAATGGGTAGCTTAGGTTTTTTTTAGAGTTAGTTTTTTTTTTTATCTTGGAAGGGTTGGTTGGGTGGTGGGTTTTACTGTTAGGGGGACTTTGTATTTTTTTACAGGTAAAAGAGCTATTTAACCTAGGACAATGCCCTACAAAAGGCCATTTTAAGGGCTATTGGTAGTTTATTGTAGGCTAGGGGGTGTTTTTATTTTGGGGGGCTTTTTTATTTTTTAGATTAGGTGTAATTGTTTTTATTTTTTATAGTTTTGTTTATTATTTTTTGTAAGCTTAGTGTTTTTATTTTTCGTAATTTAATGTTTATTATTTTTTGTAATTTTAGATTTTAATTTTTTTTTTGTAGTGTTAGGTGTTTAAACATGCAAGCAAAAGAAATACACTGCGATCCTCCAAAGTAAGCATACGTAGTTTAATGTCCATATATAGATTAAAACATCTTGATAGGCAACAGAGTAGTTAAAATCAAAAGAATAGGCAGAACATTTTCAGGAACTGGTCTGTCCTACATGTTTCGGTCAATTCCTTAATCATGAACATGACCTGTTACCCCTCCTTCCTGCCTCTTAAACCTGAAGGTGATTTCCTATTGGTTCCTCAGTCTATTGTGATTAACCCCTCATTGTTCAGCTACTTGTTGCTTTTATATTTGCTCTACCCCATTAGTTGGTTTAGAAAAAACCTTTTTTAACGCTGTTATATGTAAACTTGCTCATATTGCCATATATGTATATTATCTCCGCTAGCTCAAAGCCTGCATATATAATAGAGAAGACATAAAAGGCTAATGACATTGAGCCCATTGTTAAGTATATTTGTCCAACAACAACTGTTATATAATTATAGCTCAATTATCCTCTATAATTTATAAAATATACATGTTTATCATCAAATATCCTGGAGTTTCATATTTCAGCACTATATATGTGTATATTTTATGGGTAGGCAATCGCTGCTGTACTGATTAATAAGGGGACCCTAAGATTTCAAAAAAAGAGGAGAACTACTATCTCTTCCAGAAGTTTATCACATCCCCCTCTATGTTGAAGCCCTGTGGCCTTCTTGTCTTCATTTTGAAGATCCAAAAGGCTTCACGCAGCATCAGGCGTGCTACTCTATCTCCCCCTCTAGGGGGATTTCGTACACATTCTATTACCTGCCATGAGAGCGAAGTAACATCGCCCCCATGCACACAGATAAAGTGTTGTGAGAGGCCTGAGCTGTCTTTATCATGAGAAATGTCATTCAAATGCTCTCTGATCCTGGAGCGAACCTCCCTTGTTGTGCACCCTATATACTGCCCATTGCACTGGGAACAATCTACCAATTATACAACAAAAGGGGTTCTACAATTTGTGCAATTTGCCAGATTGAATACCCGATTTGTTGTAGCTGACTGGAAGGTGGACGTCACTCTGCTGTACTGACAGGCTATGCATTTAGAGAAGTGGCATTTAAAATGCCCTTTCACACTTAGCCAACTACTGTTGGCCCTCTCTTTGTCCCTTAGTACACTTGGTGCCACCAAGTTGCCAATTGTGCATGCTCTCTTAGACACAAAATTGCACCCTTTGGACACATAGTCCCTCAAACTGTCCTCAGCTGTAAGTATCGGTAGATGTTTGCTGACTATACTGGTAATATCCTTAAACTGCGGGCTGTAGGTAGTAACCAGAGTAGGCCTACTTAAATCATAACCATTCCTTTGCCTGGTGTTCCACCTTAATATCTCACTTCTACTCATCCTAGTCACCTCCAGATGGGCTCTATTGATGATTTTGCGTGAGTAACCTCTCTCAGAAAGGAGACACTTCAGTGTCTCACTCTCCTTTGCAAAATCTTCTTCCAGGGAGCAGTTCCGCTTAATTCTCATGAACTGCCCCTTGGCCACCCCAAACCCCGTGTGACGGGGATGGTTGCTCCTAGCATGAAGCAAGAAGTTGGAAGTAATAGGCTTACGATATAGGGATGTAGAGACCTTGCCACTTAGAGGATCCCCCCTAAGTTCCACATCCAAATATGGTATTGTACTTGTTCCTGTTTGGGCAGTGAATTCCAAACCCACCCTGTTAGAATTGAGGTAAATTAAAAAATCCTGCACCTCAGCAGTCTCCCCCACCCAGATAAAAAGGAGATTGTCTATGAAACGCTTATAGGATCTAATCCTGTCTCTGAATGTGTTATTATCTCCAAAGACGTGGGACAGCTCCCACCAACCCATAAAAAGGTTGGCATATGATGGGGCAAATTTAGCCCCCATCGCTGTCCCACGTCTTTGGAGATAAAAAGTACGCTCAAACTTAAAATAATTGTGTGTCAGGAGGAAAGTAAGGGCCTCAACTATAAATTCAATTAAATCCTCATGATAATTACTAAAATTTCGTAGCATATACCTCACGGCTTCAATACCGAATTCATGAGGAATAGCCGAGTAGAGGCCAACCACATCAACTGTTAGCCATGTACAATTTTCCTCCCATATGACACTACCCATTGCCTTTATGAGATGCGTAGTGTCTTTCAGATAAGTTGGCAAAAAGTGAATTACTGGTTGCAGAAGGGACTCAATCCAACCTGAGAGTTTTTAAGTGACCCTATGCCTGAGACAATTGGTCTACCCTTCACCTCCTCCAAGGTCTTATGGACCTTGGGGAGGTGATGAAAAATGGGAATAACAGGTTTTAGTACCATCAGATATTCAAATGTCTCTTGGTCAATGTGTCCCCTCATCAAACCATCATCCAAAAGATGTCTGAATTCAATCCCAAACCTTTCCGTGGGATTGTAGCTAAGCTCTTTATAAACCAGGGTGACTGTCAACTGCCTCAAGGCCTCTCCAATGTATTTATCTCTCCCCATCACCACTATGCAGCCCCCCTTGTCCGCTTGTTTGATGACTATGTCATCATTCTTTCCTAGCTGTTCTAATGCCAACTTTTGGGTTGGGCTCAAATTGTATGTAACCTTATTACTCTGTTCTGAGAGTTTGACCAGATCCTCCTCAACCCTGCGATGAAAGGCTTCGATAAAGGGTCCTCTGGTTCTAGTGGGGTAAAAAATAGATTGGGGCCTAAACCCTGTATGATTCCTCTTAACAGGGAAATCTGAATGGGAACTTAAAGTCCCTAACTCATGTAAGGTCAGATAGTCAATCCCTTCTTTAAAATCTATAATGTCAGTGATATTATGGAGAATCTCATTAGTTTCTTGTGAATCAGTACTAATTTAATTTTCCAAACCTTCCTCTTGGTTACTAGATCCCCAAAAAAACTTTTTCAGGGTCAAGTCCCTAACCAGTCTATTTATATCAACAATGGTTTCAAATAAATCAAATTTATTGGTTGGAACAAATCCCAAGCCCAGGCTAAGCACTTCAATCTGTGGGTCTGTTAGTACAATATCAGATACGTTAATGACAGTCATACTTTGTATTTGTTGCGTGCATTTATTTGTGGCTGGGCCCTGGCCCTTCCCTTTTCTCCTTGGTCTATGTCTCCGCCTCCTTCTATTCCTTTCGGGTCTAACCAAAAAACCTGTTCCTGGCTATTCTCCAAGGTCTGAGGTATGAATGCAGATGGTCTAACATCACCCTCACTATCACTGAGGAACTCCTGTTGTCTCTCATTCACACTTTTGTTATTCTTTTTGGTGCTAGGTACCCTACCATCATTTCCAGCCTTTTTCTGACCTGAACCATGTGCTGTTTCTGTCTTCTTTAAGACACTCTTAGGTACTGGTGCCTGCACTTCATCACCTGAGTTCCCACTAGAGTCACCTGCACCATACTCATCTGACCTATATTCATTATCCTCATCTGTGCTATCTTTATCTGAAAAGGTCACTCTTTTACCTTCCCCTCCTGATCCCATTTTAGAAGTACTCTTATTCTTCCTGAACTTAGGTCTGTTTGTTCTAGAACCAGATCTATTCTGCCAAGTATAAACTTTGTTATTGGTATAATCATTATTATCCCTCACAAATTTCCTTAGTTTAAAGTTGTCAATTTCACTTCTAAATTTGACAATTGTTTCACCTAACAACTTGTCAAAATCTTTATATTTGGGGTGCTCTAAAAATTAATTTAACTGCACCTGTATCTTATTCAATTCTTCCCTGATTTTTATCAATTGACATTGCTTAAACTTTATAATTAATTGCATGAGTCTCTTAGAACAGTCACTTAAAATGTCATTCCATTCTTGCAGGAAATCAGGGTCATCAACCTGGAAAGTGGGAAATTTACGCATTCTCAGCCCCCTGGGAATCAAATCCAGGGTCAAATATTTCTCCAATGCTCTTTGATCCCACCATATCCTATATTCTTTAATTAAAGGATTACTTTCTGTTATAATTTTTAAGCTAAACAACTAGCATATTAAAGTTAATAAACATTAATTAAAACCTACTGACCTATATTTTCTCCAAAACGAAGTTTCATAACGTTCTAAAAGTTATATCTTTTATTCGCCGATGATGTCACGTTATCCTGCCCACTATTTTCAGCACTGCATGTTCAAAATACTTAAACCAATAACTTTGTGTTTAAAGTGCCATTTTGAAACCTAGGTATTGTAAACGGATTGGTACAGCGCAAAGGATACCCACGGAGTGGGTTTGGAAAACAATTAAATTTGCAGACAAGATTTCTGATATACGGTAGAGATATGTTAATGAAATGCTATTGATAAAAAGCGTATTTGGGGTAGTTAGTTAGTAACAGGCATAGAAAATATTTACTTACAGTGGCCCTTTAAGGTGCGCTCCATAGCCAGAAATACATCACTAATGGATAATAGTTCAGTCTGTTTGACAAAAGTATCCTCAAGGGTTAATCTTTCTGAGTCCAAATCAGAGATTGATTTCAGTGAGAACAACCCTGTTGCCATTTTAGCTAATATCAATTGGTCACAAAATTATGGGTGTACCAAACATATGGATATAAGTATACTGGGGACAGTTACAATCCGAGTCCCAGAGAGATGTAAAGCAAAAATCTCAATGCCAGTCCAAACAGTATTTCCCTCTGTGGTCTCAAAGAATTGCGCTCGATAGAACAAACACATACATATGTTTTTAATAAGACACTGTTAGTGACAATAAGTCCTCAAACATATTCGAATCCACTCGCAGTCAAGTCCACTCATAGGCCTGTGTGACACTTATTGTATTATGCTTCAGACATTCTGGGAGACATATATGGATATTGCGGATTGCTCACCTGATCTTCATGCACTCAATTCACATATTTCAGGCTTACCGCTTCCTCTGTCCCCTAGTCTGGGCCGTGTCTTAGCTCCTGTGGACTGCTGCCAGATTCAGATCCTAGATGCGCCTGGGAACCAGTCTGTTCCTCGTCGGTTCATGCTGTTTGGCGTGTGACGTCAGACGTTAGCGTGTCACATCCGGGCATCCGTAGTTGCCGATCAGCTGCTCCAGCTCCATGTTCAGCGTTCAGCGTGTGGCTCTGATGTTCAGTGTCTTATCCAGGTCTGTCCTCTCTCCTCAAGGATCAAGCAGTGTGTGAGTATAGAACATGCAAGCAAAAGAAATACACTGCGATCCTCCAAAGTAAGCATACGTAGTTTAATGTCCATATATAGATTAAAACATCTTGATAGGCAACAGAGTAGTTAAAATAAAAAAATTAGGTGTTTAAACATCTGTAATTTAAATATTTTAGTTGGTAGTATTTTTTTTTTTATTTTATTAGAATAGTAATGTCAGGTTAATTTATGGTTTAATGTTAGGTTTAATTTTATTTCACAGGTAAGTTTTTTTATTTATTTAAATATAGTTATTTTGTAATTTTAATTTAAAGTTAGGGGGGGTGTTAGGTTTAGGGGTTAATAGTTTAATTTAGTGTTTTGCAATGTGGGGTCCGGGAGGTTTAGGGGTTAATAACTTTATTATAGTGTCGGCAATGTTGGGGAGCAGCAGATTACAGGTTAATTTATTAGTGTTGTCGATGTTGGCAGGGCCGGACTGGGAATAAAAAGCAGCCCTGGAAAAATATGAAGACCAGTCCTATTTTCCGTTGAGTAGGTAGAATGCACATGCCCCATTTTTCTCAAAGGGGATTACTGGGATACTCCTTCCCCAGAATTAAATTGTATAACTTTGTAATAAATAAAAATGCCAGATTAATGTTATAAAGGCACCTTACAACCCAATTTCATCCATTAATCCCCCTTTAAATTGTAGAGTTCCAGCCCCAACTGCTGCAGCCCACCGGGAAATCTCCTGGTATCCTGGTAGGCCAATCCGGCCCTGGATGTTGGGGAGCGGTGGAATATGGGTTAATAACTTTATTATAGTGTCAGTGATGTCGGGGAGTAGCAGATTAGGGGTGTCTAGACTTGAGGTTTATGTTAGGGTGTTAGGTTTAAACTTAACTTTTTTCTTCCATACACATCAATGGGGTTGCGTTACATAGATTTGTCATTCACACTCAACACTCTCTCCCCATTGATGTCTATGGGGGAAAGGGTGCACAAGCACATCAAATCAGCCCTTGGATTTTTTGCGGTATGGCGCTTAACGCACCATATCGCACAGCACAAGGAGGCATTTCAATAACTCGTAATGGCAGCGCTATTGAGAGTGAAATAACGCAACTTTTTTGGAATTAGTTTCGCACCCTATTTAGAGCAAAACTCGTAATCAAGGTGAATGTTTTTCCTTCTTTGTGTCCAAATCCCAAGAATGCCTCAAAGAGATATTTTCATACTTTGGACGTTGTTAGGTAATTTAAATATTACATTAATGCTACTAAGGACTTTAGACAAACTTCTAGTTTGTGCATTCATTTTTCTGGGCCTAGAAAAGATCAGAAAGATTCTGCTGTTTCTTTTATTCACAAACCTTATTTGGAGGCAGATCATCCTCCACCGCAGTGGATAACTGCTTATTCTACTAGGTCAGTTGCCCCTTCTTGGGCCTTCAAGAATGAGGCTGCAGTTGACCAGATTTGCAAGGCAGCTACTTGACCTTCTTCACATAATTTTACAAAATTCTACCATTTTGATGTTTTTGCTTCTTCTAAGGAAGGTTCTTCAGTCAGTTGTCTTAGTTTGATTTTTGCCTGTTTGATTTATTTTAAGTGCTTTAAAAAAAAAATATTGGGGTTTTAGATTTAGTTTCTCAGTTAAAAGATATGTTTTCAAATCCCTCCATTTAAGTTATTATTCCTGGACTCCACAGCTTGGGTATTAGTTCCCAGGAGTAATAGATTGTGGACTCTCACCACCGGTATGAATAGAAATAATAATATATGCTTACTTGATAAATACATTTCTGTCATGGTGATGAGAGTCCACCCTTATATCGTTTAGTGTTATTTTTTTTTTTATTTTTTTTTATGTTTTGAAATCTTTATTAACACAAAAAATATAAATATAACAGACTTGGCTCTTGTTACAATGTGAGCCCGCTACTGTTCGTACAGCAGCAAGAATTTACATGTTGTTGCATTTTTTCCAGTATAATTTCCAAGTCTTTTACAAAACACTGTCAATGTCAACAGAAATTAGTTTTACTAATGCTACTGGTGTTATAGCGCACACCAAGGGATATGAGTAATTGATTAAATAAAATCATTAGAGAAGAAAGAGAGAAAGAGAAAAAAAAAAAAACAAGGGGGGAGGGGGAATGGGAGGGAATAAAGGGGAGTAAGGAGAGGATAGATGGTATGGAATGAGTTTCAGTAATAGACCATATATGTTATGCCTATGTGTTCAAGTGTTCATGGGTTTCCATAACTCCAGCATGTATTCATGTATTTCTATTCTATAGTCTCTCCAGTACCTATAGCGTTCCAGCTGTAGGTTCCTGTTTACCCAGGTTGTCCAGTCTGAAATAGAAGGAATGTTTGTTGTTTTCCAATTTTTAGGGATTAGAGCTTTAGCGCTATTGAGCAGTATATACAAGGGTTGCCTCTTGGGTTTGTCAGCAATCTTGGGGAGGTTATGAAATAATAATATATTAGGGCTCCTGTTTAGTTTGATCTGTAAATTATTATCTATCCTATCTAGGATATTCCTCCAGAAAGCCTCGACCAATGGGCAGCTCCACCATATGTGTGAAAGAGTCCCCTGTTCCCCACATCCTCTCCAGCATTTCCCATCAGTTTGTCTATAGATCTTTTGTATACAGAAGCTTTTGTGTGATTAATGAAATTTTTTTTCCATTCACTGTCCGTGGGGCACGAGCACAGCTCTTTGCCCCACTGAGCTGCAAAGGTCGGCAGGGGTGTCCTCTCGTGCGACATTAGCGTTCGGTACATTATGGTTATCAAATGTCCCGGATTTTCTGGGAGTAAGCTGAGTTTCTCTAGTATTGTTAATTGCCTAGTTAGGAGTTCTGCTTGTTTATACGTCCCCATGAAATGACGGAGTTGCATATAAAAGTACCAGGAGATGTCTAGGCCTGAGTCTGCTAATTCCTCCCAGCCCTTAAGCTTGTTGTTTGTGATTAGTCTGTGAAATACTGTCTTTTCTAGTTGCATTCTATTCGATAGGGGCCTCTGTGTGTTTGTGAAGGGGATGTCTGGATTTTGTGTATATGTGGTCAGTAGGGAGGGATTTGTGGAAACGTGGGGAAATTCCAACAAGATGTTATCCCATTGTGTAAAGAACTCTTTTATAAATGTGTAGGATTGAGTTGCCCCAGGTCTAGCCTCGGGAGAGATCCACCCCAGAGAGCCCACATTGTCAACACCTAATATCTCCCTTCCGATCTGTACCCAAGTTTTCTGCTCATGATTAATGCTCCATTCTATTTGGTGTTGTAGGGCTATTGCTCTTCTATATTGTAATAGATTGGGGATCCCCAACCCTCCCCTTTCTTTTGCCTTATATAGTGTATTTCTTGCTACCCTTGGTCTTCCTCCACCCCATATATAGACCTCTAGTGTGTTCTGTAACTTCTGCAAGTAATTCTTTTGGAGGGGAATCGGGAGCGTCTGCAGATTCGCGGAAGCAAGTTCATTTTGATTACGCCAATACGCCCTAACCAGGATTTTTTTTACTTTTCCAAGAGGACAGGTCACATGTGATTGAGTGTAGCAGATGAGTGTAATTGGCCTCGAATAGTGATTCTGGTAATGCTGTGATGTTAATTCCCAGATATTTAAATGTTCGGGTTTGTAACCTTAATGGGCATTTGTCTATAAGGTGACACAGTTCTGTCTGCGTTAGATTTATGTTTAAGATTTCTGACTTGCTTTGGTTTAATTGAAAGTTGAAAGTGAGGGAGGGACAAAAGTGGGTTGGACAATGATAATAGAACATCATCGGCATATAGTGATAATTTATGGTCCTTTTGACCTATCTTTATCCCTGATATTTTCTGATTTTCCCTAATTTTCTGCGCCAATACCTCAATTGTCAAGGCGAAAAGCAGAGGGGACAACGGACAACCCTGTTGGGTGCCGTTACTGATATGGAAGGGTTCAGACAATATGTTGTTTATTTTAATTTGTGCTGTGGGTACTGTGTAAAGTGAGAGTACTTTGCTCATAAAATGGGGCCCAAAATTCATCTTCGACAGGGTGGCCTTAAGAAAAGGCCAGCTCACCCTGTTGAAGGCCTTCTCAGCGTCTGTTGACACCAAGATGGATGGTATGTTTTTGCTTTGGGCATAATTCACTAGAAGGCATGCTTTTATGGTGTTGTCCCTAGCCTCGCGGCCCGGGACAAAACCGACTTGATCCGGTGACACCAACTTTGGTAAAAATCTGTTCAACCTAGTGGAAAGAACTTTAGCAAATATTTTTAAGTCCACATTCAGCAGCGAAATAGGTCTGAAGTTTTCAGGTCGGTTCGCTGGTTTCCCTGGTTTTGGGATTGTGGTGATGTGGGCTAATAACATGGTTAGTGGGAATTCTCGTGTCAGTCCTATTTCATTGAATAAGGTCGTCAGTTGTGGTGCAAGGATGTGTTTGTACAGTTTATAATACTTAGCACTAAACCCATCAGGGCCTGGGCTCTTGCCTGCAGGTAAGTCATCTATGGTTCTAGCCACTTCTTCAGTGGTAATAGGAGCCTCCAAATCCCCTGCTTCCTCACGTGTGAGGGAGGGTAACGTGACCGAATCAAGATAAGTGTCAATTTCTAGTGTGTCAACATTGCTGTCCCCGCCCTCCAGAGCCTCTCCCCTATTCTGTATATTATATAGTTTGCTGTAATATGTTTTTAGGACATCCGCTATTGCAGGGCTATTTGTGCAGGGTTTCCCTTTTCTATCTAGGATGGCGTGTATATGTGTTTTTAACTGCCCTCTCTTCAGTGCTCTTGCTAAAAGTTTGCCAGGTTTATCCCCGAATTCATAAAATTTTTGTTGAAGCTTTAGAGCAGCCTTTTGATGTTCTATAGAATGTAAGTTTTGCAACTCCTCCCTAGCTTGAAGTAGTTCTGTTTTAAGGGAGCTATTAGCCGGGAGTTTTTTATGGCGCTTTTCCAAGTCTTTTATTTTATTCAGAAGAAAGGTATACTTTATTCTGGCTTGTTTGGCCAGTTGAGATTTTTGTTTCATAAGTTCTCCTCTGAGAACGCACTTATGTGCTTCCCAAATAGTGCTAGTCTGCAGGTCAGGTGTTGAGTTGTGCTGGAAGTATTCTCTCAGTGTGTTTTCTATTTGTGTTTTAATAACCTGGTTACTGAGCATAAAATCATCAAATCTCCATATGTATGGCTGTGTGGGTATCGTGGGCCAGTTTAATTTGCAGATTACCGGTGCGTGGTCTGACTATGTCATTGGGAGTATCTGTGCATCTGTGACTAGTGCCAGCGTGGTTTGGTCTGTAAATATGTAGTCTATTCTTGTAAAGAGGCTATGGGGGTGGGAAAAAAAGGTGTAGTCTTGTTTCATAGGATGTAAAACTCGCCACACATCATGTACTGCCAGACCGTCTAACCGGTTGCTACACTGTTTAACCACTCTCTTAGGAATAGAAATTGTAGTCAGTGACGTGTCTAATTGGGGGTCTAATGGTATGTTAAGATCTCCTGCTATTATTAGTGCTCCTTTACTTATCTCCAAAATTTTATTGGTAAGGGCCTTCAGGAATTTGTTTTGATGTAGGTTTGGCGAGTACACGTTAACCAAGGTTACCACTCTGTTATATAGCCTGCCTATTAGAATTAAAAATCTGCCCTCCGGATCCTTTTCCTCATGAATAGTAACCCATGGGGAAGAGTGTTTAATCATTATCCCTACTCCATTCTTTTTTTGGTTACCTGAGGCAAAAAAGGTGGTGGGGAATTTAGGACAATGCCATCTCGGCTCTCCACCTCCGCTTAAAGTGGGTTTCCTGCAAGAATAGTATATCACCTTTCAGTCTTTGAGCATCTCTCATTAGATGTGATCTTTTTTCTTGGATGTTCAGTCCCTTTGTGTTAAGCGTCAGAATTGACAGGTTATGTGTCACGTGTGGGGGCATGCTGATGGTGAGGGTTAGGGAGGACAAGATGGGGAGGGAAAAAAAAAATAGATAGAGGAAATTAATAGAAGATAAGAAAGAAAGTGAAGAGGAAGTTTAGATTAAAAGATATACGAGGACCTAAAGTCTCTAGAAAGATTAAATACACCCCGTAGAGAACTTATTTATAGTTTAGTTCAGAAAATTCTTATTCTCACTGTGTGTCCTCTGGTATGTAAGAAATAAGGGATGAAAAAAGACTAGAAATACCCTAAGACGGGTAAGTTTACCTGACAGGTCAGCTAAGGGCAAAGAAAAGTGTCAGGTAATAATGTGTGGGGTCAGTATCCCCACATCCAAATTACTTAATAAAGAAAAATCTGGTATAATTAGGGTCAAAGATGCCCAGTTTCATCTGGGCTCAGATAAACAATTCAGAATTGCTGTTCCATTGTTGTGACATTAATATCCAAGTACAAGTATAAGTTTAAATTCAACGGATTATAATAATTCAACATTACACAAATTTCAATAACTTTATAACGCAACATCTATATTAACTCTCATTGAAAAGTGAATATTAGTCCCACCCCACCTTAAACCTTTGAAGAGCAGAGTCCATGTTCATAAATATTAGATATTGTACACTATTTTCCCTCCTAAGTCCTTACTAGCTAAGTTCAGCTATATCAGTGCACCAAGCCTTTCATTGGAGGTCATATGTATTGCTTTCAGTGTGTCTCACCTATTTACCATATGAGCTGTTTTTCACATTTTATAATTTATAGTGTTTCAGGTCTATCAAAGGGGCTATTTCTCTACATTTAAGTTGTGGTCATCACTACCTCTCCATGCTGGATCTAATGTGAGTTTACCTGGGGCTGTGAGGATCTCATAACTATGTGTAGGAATTAGGCAGCTCGTTATTTACTTAAATTTTGGTTGTTTCATTAAAATTCTGTTTCTATAAACAATTAACCTGCTTGCTATACACATGTTAATAAAAAGTCAATAAACACAACTATATTTAAACTATGGAGACCTTTAAGCCCTCTGACATATAACAGCTCAAACACAAGTGTACTGTCAATTAAAGTTCCATTGTACTCTACATTACATTATATGCATAGTTACTATCTCCTGGGTCTCATTTATCTTGTGGTGCAGATTCCTGTTCTGGTGGTGGAATGTCCAGACCTCGCAGAAAGCCGGTAGGTCAGATGATGTTCTGTATGTAGCTTGTTTTCCATTCCTGGTGGCAATAATGCTCACCGGGAATCCCCATTTGTATGGGACGCCATGTCTTTGGAGGACACTAGTGATAGACTTTAGATCCCTCTGTTTCTGGAGCGTTATTTGGCTCAGGTCCGAGAAGATCTGGATCTGGATACCTGCATGGGTCACAGTCCTCATGGCCTTCGCTTTTTGTGAGATAAGTTCCTTGTCTTTATAACTCATAAATTTGACTATAATGTCTCGTGGTGGCGCCTTAGGGGATGGTTTTGGACGAAGCGCCCAGTGCGCCCTTTCCATGGATACTTCTGGAGCGCTTGGCATTCCCTTTATAGTCCTAAATAAATCCTGAAGGTATCCTTCTATGGTGTTATTGCTTACTGTTTCAGGCACTCCTCTGATCCTCATGTTATTGCGCCTTCCTCTGTTGTCCAGATCCTCAATTCTGGACAACAGGAATTGTATATCTCCTTCATGGCTTTGTATGTGTTGTGAATTTACATCCACCTGTTTCTGCAATGTCTCATGTTTGGTTTGGAGAGTGTGCACTCGCTGGCTAACGCTGTTCAGATCTTTTTTCAAATCTCCAAACAATGATCTAATTTCTGTTAGTACTATATTAATGTCTGCTTTCGAAGAGATAGTATTCAAATCCTCCCTTGTAAAAGGCTCTTGTGGCAGTATGTCTGTTGTGGGCCTCTCACTAGGTGCTGAGGATGCTGGTCTTGATATTTCAATGTCTTCCTTCTCAGCAGGAATTGGTGTCATTTTAAAATAGCTTGTTAGACTGTTGTTCTTATTTCCCTTGTCGGGCCTATTACCTTTTTTTATTTGACATACTGCTTAATGTCCAGTACTCCTGAATGTAGTCTCACTTGTATTATATGGTAATGAGCTGCTGCAGTTACTGTTCTGCAAACAGCTTATATCAAATGCACACAAATGACTGTATTCCAAGACTTTTAAGTTGATCAGTGTCTCTCTGAGATAATTCTACTTTTAATTTGCAGTGCTGATGTATTAAACTGCTTTCCTTTCTTGTTCTTCTACCAAGTGACTGAACTGCGCGCTGTTTGAGGCCTGATCTCCAATTTACTCTGTCTATGACGCAGTTAGAGAATGTCTTATTTCCCCTCAAATAGCAGTGCTTATGGTGGCACCTTTTGTATCAGGGATCACCAACTTGTGTTGCTTTACAGTTCTAAATAGTTTTACCTGTAAAGTGAACCCCCAATTACTCTGTCCACACTACCGACCGTGAGGGCAAATGATCGTGTGTGTGTCAGTGTTTATGGCGTCACTTTCCGTTTTGGGGGTCTCAAGCTGGTGATACTTTACTGCTTTAATTATTTTTGTTAGATCGGCAAGCCCCAAATTATTTCAGTCACACAGCTGTTTGTGCGATTACTCACCAATGTTAACTCTGCCATTTGCGGTGTGATAGACGCGGCCTGTTTTCCTCTCTGCCAGCTTTTATTACCGGGTCTATATCGCGGCCACCTCCACGCCAAGTAAGTGCCGCGGTTGTCACCTCCCAGACCTTCGATCGGTGATAATTGCTCTTTACCTATAACTCCTTGTTGTCTGTAACTCGCTTCCTAGGGCTGTCAATTCAAGGCCAACAGAAGCCGCGGCATAGAGATTATCGCCGCTCCTCTGTTTCACCTGTGTGTTGTGCACCTCCAAGCCACTTACAGAGTCCTTTTTATAATAAAATATTGGGCATCCTTTATCCCTATTCTTGCTTAGTTTGGATGTGGGGCTTAAGAGCCAGGATTTAGGCAGCCATTTCCCTGCACGGCCAGGCTCCGCCCCCTCTAAATTCCGTTTAGTGTTATTTTTTATATTTAGCACATCTTTTTTCCCTACTCCTTTATAGCTGTTTCTTTTTTCTTTTTTCTTTCTTTTTTTCTTACCTCACTTTGGCCTAGATTTAGAGTTGGGCGGTAGCCATCAAAACCAGCGTTAGAGGGTCCTAACGCTGGTTTTTACCGCCCGCTGGTATTTGGAGTCAGTCAGGAAAGGGTCTAACGCTCACTTTGCAGCCGCGACTTTTCCATACCGCAGATCCCCCTATGCCATTTGCGTATCCTATCTTTTCAATGGGATCTTTCTAAAGCTGGTATTTAGAGTTGTGGCTGAAGTGAGCGTTAGAAATCTAACGACAAAACTCCAGCCGCAGAAAAAAGTCAGGAGTTAAGAGCTTTCTGGGCTAACGCCGGTTTATAAAGCTCTTAACTACTGTGCTCTAAAGTACACTAACACCCATAAACTACCTATGTACCCCTAAACCGAGGTCCCCCCACATTGCCGCCACTATATTAAAAAAATTTAACCCCTAATCTGCCGCTCGTACACCGCGGCCACCTACGTTATCCCTATGTACCCCTAATCTGCTGCCCCTAACACCGCCGACCCCTATATTATATTTATTAACCCCTAATATGCCGCCCCCAACGTCGCCTCCACCTACCTACAATAATTAACCCCTAATCTGCCGACCGGAGCTCACCGCTACTATAATAAATGTATTAACCCCTAATCCGCCTCACTCCCGCCTCAATAACCCTATAATAAATAGTATTAACCCCTAATCTGCTCTCCCTAACATTGTCGACACCTAACTTCAAGTATTAACCCCTAATCTGCCGACCGGAGCTCACCGCTACTCTACTAAATTTATTTTTTGTAGCTTAGTTCTTTTTTATTTTTTTGTACTTTAGTTAGTTTATTTCATTGTATTTATTTGTAGGTATTGTATTTAATTAATTTATTGATAGTGTAGTGTTAGGTTTAATTGTAGATATTGTTGGTATTTTATTTAATTAATTTATTGATAGTGTAGTGTTAGGTTTAATTGTAACTTAGGTTAGGATTTATTTTACAGGTAATTTTGTAATTATTTTAACTAGGTAACTATTAAATAGTTATTAACTATTTAATAGCTATTGTACCTGGTTAAAATAATTACAAAGTTTCCTGTAAAATAAATATTAATCCTAAAATAGCTACAATATAATTATAATTCATATTGTAGCTATATTAGGGTTTATTTTACAAGTAAGTATTTAGATTTAAATAGGAATAATTTATTTAATAAGCGTTAATTTATTTTGTTAGATAAAAATTATATTTAACTTAGGGGGGTGTTAGTGTTAGGGTTAGACTTAGGTTTAGGGGTTAAAAAATTTAGTAGAGTAGCGGTGAGCTCCGGTCGGCAGATTAGGGGTTAATACTTGAAGTTAGGTGTCGGCGATGTTAGGGAGAGCAGATTAGGGGTTAATACTATTTATTATAGGGTTATTGAGGTGGGAGTGAGGCGGATTAGGGGTTAATACATTTATTATAGTAGCGGTGAGCTCCGGTCGGCAGATTAGGGATTAATTATTGTAGGTAGGTGGAGGCAACGTTGGGGGCAGCATATTAGGGGTTAATAAATATAATATAGGGGTCGGCAGTGTTAGGGGCAGCAGATTAGGGGTACATAGGGATAACGTAGGTGGCCGCGGTGTACGGAGCAGCAGATTAGGGTTTAATAATAATATGCAGGGGTCAGCGATAGCGGGGGCGGCAGATTAGGGGTTAATAAGTGTAAGGTTAGGGGTGTTTAGACTCGGGGTTCATGTTAGGGTGTTTGGTGCAGACTTAGGAAGTGTTTCCCCATAGGAAACAATGTAGCTGCGTTAGGAGCTGAACGCTGTTTTTTTGCAGGTTTTTTTCAGCTCAAACAGCCCCATTGTTTCCTATGGGGGAATTGTGCACGAACACGTTTTTGAAGCTGGCCGCGTCCATAAGCACCGCTGGTATCTAGAGTTGCAGTGGCGGTAAATATGCTCTACGCTCCCTTTTTGGAGCCTAACGCAGCCCTTCTGTGAACTCTAAATACCAGCAGTATTTAAAAGGTGCGGGAGAAAAAAAGCCAGCATAGCTAACGCACCCCTTTGGCCGCAGAACTCTAAATCTAGCCGTTTGTTTGGCTATATATTAGACTGAGGTATGTGTTAGGTGGGAGGGATTTTATAGGGCTCTTGAGGTTTGGGAATCTTTGCCTCCTCCTAGTGGTAGAAAAGAGTAATTCCCAGGAGTAATGGAAATAAATTAATTTATCAGGTAAGCAAAAATTATATTATTTCACATTCCAATATTCTTCACATAGCATAATATGTATATATAATGGTATATGTATATTTACATACATAAAATGCATAGTTGAACACTTTATTAAATATTAAATATGGATACTTGACTACTATATATACAGTATATATATATATATATATATATATATATATATATACACAAATATATTTATGTGTATATATGTCTGTAAATACATATATACACATAAAATGTAAATACATATGTACACACATATAACCATATATATAACATACAAACAAAGGAATTACTGGGATTTCAAGCATCAGGAAAGGATAAAACGTTCAAGGTTTATTTCACATAAACAGTAGTAAAGCAGTACAACACCACATCACCACAGTAGCATACATCCGATGCATTTCCTGCCCATCACGGCACTTCATCAGGGATACACAGCTGTTTCCCCTGTGTTCTTTAAGTAGCTAAAGGGATTAGCCCTATAGCATTGAATAGGATTGGAAATAGTACATTTTTCAATTTAAACATAGTACAAAATACAACTGTATCCCATGCATATCAAAACAAAACATACATACATGTAATCATAAAAAGAAAAACACATTAAAAACATTATGGCTTACAAAAAAAACTTTGAGTTCCCTTGTAGTAAACAAAGTTCAAACTATAAATAGTATTTGAATATTATATTTATAATTGTATTCGATCTTACCCTTCTAATTCATATAAAGGATAGTATAGCCTTAAAGAGTTATAATTTCAGAGAGGGACAGTATTAACAAACACAAATACTAATTACAATAGCAGAAAGAATTTCACATTTGATATACTGTACATAGTAAGCAGCAATAGAGCATGATTAAGTTTAATTTTATTATTAATTTTAATTTCCGTTTTTGTTTTAGTTTCTTAAAACTATATATTTTTATTTCCATATTTTATTATTCCATATTTTAATAGGAAACAAAAGATAGAAATTGAAAAAAAATATTAACATTTATTTATTTATTCCCCAACAACACAAGGGATACTATTTTGTATAGGAGTAAACAGCAGAAAATTTCTGAGAGCTATACGTATAAAAACATTAGTATAATAGAATAGTATATTGTGAAGATATAATAATCCCCCAAGCCCTAACTGTTAGATAATCCCTTATATGTGATAGCTGTAAAATATATAAGGCCACAGATCAATGAAATGTTAACACAAGAAAACAACTCTTATGAAAGAAGTAATGGAAATAAATTATGAAAGAAGTGTCAGAATGTGAATAATTTCAAATCATATATACGTTAAATATATATGACCACTGATCAATTAAATTTGAACATTTACAAGAAAACAGCTCTAATAAAAAGAGAGTCAAGTTGTGAATAATTTCGAGTCAGACACTTCATTAATGCCATCAGGTTTGCCCATTTTTAAATGGTATATCCAAAAAAACTCTTTTTTATTGAGCAGAATTTGTCTGTCTCCCCCAGTTATTCTTTTTGGCACACTATCTATAACTTGGAATTTCAGCATATTTTGTACATAAGCTACACTGTGTCATCACTCCAAATGTTACCTGGTCTGAGTTCAGAAAAATGTTTGGCCAAAGGAGTCTTAGGAACTTCTGTTTCCAAGGATAAAAGGTGATCTTTTATACGTTCCTTTACAGGACGAGTGGTCCTACCTGTGTATTGAGTGTAACATTCATTACAAGTAATGAGATATACCACATAACTTGTATTACAATTTAAGTAGTTTTTTATTTCATAAACTGTCTTAGTTGTAGGGGATTTAAATTATTTACCTGTTATAACATGTTAGCAGCTTTTACAGAGGCGTCACATTTAAAGCAGCCTTTGCTAGCTAACCAATTAGACTTCTCATTATTAGGATTGTATCCAAGAAAGAAATCTCTTCTCAATATATTGGCAAGAGTATCAGCTCTCCTTGACATAAATCTAATACCTTTATTTACAGTTAATTTTAATTTCAGATCTTTATCCAATAGAGGTAGATATTTTCTAATTACATCACAGATGTTATGATATTGGCGACTATATTGTGTAGAGAAAGTCAACATATTGGAATCCTCACTTTTTCCAGTTACATTCAGTATGTTCTTATCTAAAATATATATATATATATATATATATATATATATATATATATATATATATATATATATATACATATCTAGACATGTATATGATGTATGTATCTCAATGTTAAAGCCCCTTGCAGCCCTGAGACAAAATATTTTTGAGTGCTTATAACGTTTATAGCATTTTTTTAAATATTTTTTTCAGACAGTGTTATTATGAGTGTAACTGTGCTTTTAAATGTATTTTTGATGTGTTTTGTGCAACTTTTTTGTCTCATGTAACAGCTAACTAGAGCTCTGAAGTTGCATTATACTGATGTGCGTTAAATTAAATTGCGCTCAAGCGAATGTGTTTACTTTCAACTCATAATATGCAGGCTACTTGTGATGCCTTCAAAGAGCCATGATAAACCCCTTTTCACTCGCATGCAACAGTTAGAGTGTCACTTGTAAGCTAGCCTTAAGAGAGGCCAAATCCAGTAAGTATCTCTTGCAAAAGTAGCGGAGTTTGCCCTGCACAATGCACAGTTAATGAACAATTTCGTATTACCTACAATTCACCTGCAATTCATCGCTTTACCTATTAATTACATTTTTATTTTTTTCAATTAACGGTGTCTTTGCAAGCAATCATTTTAGCTTTATTTCTCTATTACTTCTAGTCATTTATTCTCTGTGACATTTGGCCATTGTCAATGTTCTGATGATCTAATGTCATTTTCTCTTTGTTCTGTAGTGACATTAATTTTATAAAAAATGAATATATATATACTCACCAGCCACTTTATTAGGTACATCTTGCTAGTACCGGGTTGGACCCCCTTTTGTAATCCCTATCTGTGTTAAAAGTGTTCACTTTTGTGGTCCAGCTCAGAGTATATATTAACTATACCTAGTGCAAACCGCAAACCAACTACAAGTAGAAATGAAGCATACATGTCACTATATAGTTACCAGTGAGACTTGTGTTACTAGTGAGATTTAGGGTCATCTTACCAGTTTAGTCTAACAGCTCTTGCTCTCTCTCAATCTCTCTCTCTCTCTCTCTCTCTCTCTCTCTCTCTCTCTCTCTCTCTCTCTCTCTCTATATATATATATATATATATATATATATATATATATATATATATATATATATTTATATATTTATATATATCAGTGGATATAAAAAGTCTACACACCCCTGTTAAAATATCAGGTTTCTGTGATGTAAAAAAATGAGACAAAGATAAATAATTTCAGAACTTTTTCCACCTTTAATGTGACCTTTAAACTGTACAACTCAATTGAAAAACAAACTGAAATCTTTTAGGTAAAGGGAAATAAAAATAAAAAAAATAAAATAATATGGTTGCATAATTGTAAACACCCTTAAACTGATACTTTATTGAAGCAGCTTTTGTTATTACAGCACTCAGTCTTTTTGGGTATGAGTTTTTCAACATGGCACATCTTGACTTGGCAAGATTTGACCACTCTTCTTTCCAAAAACACTCTAAATCTGTCAGAATGTGAGGGCATCTCCTGTGCACAGCCCTCTTCAGATTAGCCCACAGATTTTGAATTGGATTCAGGTCTGGGCTCTGGCTGGGCCATCCCAAAACTTTAATCTCCTTCTGGTGAAGCCATTCCTTTGTTGATTTGGATGTATGATTTGGGTCGTTGTCATGCTGAAAGATGTAATGAAAGTATTCTTGTTTTAAAGGGACACTCAGGTCAAATTAAACTTTCAAGATCCAGATGCAGCATGTCATTTTAAACAACTTTCCAATTTACTTCCTTTAAAAAAAATGTGCACATTCTTTAATATTTACACTTTTTGAGTCACCAGCTCCTACTGAGCATGTGCAAGAATTCACAGACTATACATATATGCATTTGTGATTGGCTGATTGCTATCACATGGTACAGGGGGAGTGGAAATATACATAACTTTGAAATGTGGGAGAAAAAAATCTACTACTCATTTGAAATTCAGAGTAAGTGCTATTGCATTTTCTTGTTATCTTGCATTTGTTGATTAAGCAAATCTACTGTGTTTACTGGTCTTTTAAGCTATAATGCCTTAGCTACTACAAATATATACTGTGATTGCAAACCTTCTGAAAACCAGTTGTCTGCTGTCAGCGGCCGAGATGGCTGTTCATGCTTGGTGAGATCGTCCCAGCTTTCATGAACATAAACATAGGAGAGCATATACTTAGGCCATTCCAACAGGTATAATGCAGATTTTGATATTTTATTGTTTCTCTATGTTAAACATACCACATAAATAAGTTATCATGCTTAGATTTAGTGTGTACTCCTATCTGTTGGGTCTGCCATAGGCTGTAAGCCTGTTAGCTTTCCTCTTAACAGGCTCCTTCCTGGTTTACTGAGCTGCTGTATTCCAAGTAGTTCCCAGCTTGATCACTTGTAGAGATTAAGTTTTAAAGTATTCCTGCCAAGGTCTGCACATTATATATCCAGTGTATTTTCTTAATGTAAGTTGTTAAAACCTGAGTACCTTTGAAATGTAGAAATTCTGAGATTCATAATAGTTCTGTTTTGAAGATCAATTGTACTATTTTGCTCACCATAGCTAGTATAATGCTAGTACTTTTATGCCCAAATAAGGTTATGATCTGCTTTGGCAATAACAACTTAAGTCAATTAATGATAGTAACTTCTTATTTACAACATATATATGTAAGGAGAATAGTTTAAGCAGCATAGTACATGTAGTTACTCTAATGATTATAGCCCACCTATTCTTGCTACAGACAGGTCATTATTATCCCCATAACTAGGAACCCTTACGTTGTATAAGCACCTTTTTTTAAATACGTCAGGGAAGCCATCTACACTATTTGATATATAGCATTTGTTTCCTTATACTAAGATGTAACTGATTTATATTATTATTTCTACTCTGCACAATAACCGTACAGGTCATGGCTATTTAATAGCAAGTTTAGTAATCATGTCACTTAGCTATTTTTTTAAGCTCCTGCCCCCCCCCCTCCGCTAATATACTCTGGTATTTTTAATTATGCTCAGAATATAATTTTGCGGTTTCTCTCGCAAATACCCCAATTGCAATCATATTTTCTCTACTAAACGTAAAGTTGGGTATCTTTACACTCTGTGGCTGTCTAAAGCTTAGATACACCTTTTCACTAAAACTAATAAGTAAACTTATCCTTGTACTATATCTTGCGATTATCTGGGACTTAGATATGCCTGTCATTATATATTTGTATTGCTTTACCTTTATTAAAACATTTCACTGCTTTGAAATGTCTCTCTTTTTTTGCTATGCAATGAGAACATAGCAGTCTACAACATTTTACTTTGTACTGGATGTGTTGCAATTTCTGGGAAGATACAATTTACCACTATATTAAGAATTGCAATTTACTAATATAGTTGTAGATACTGAAAGGAGAGTGCTTGACTGCTTGAGAGTCAATACTAATGGGCTAATTGATACAGAATAAAGTGTATATTGTCCTCCTTTATTTTCAATGATGATATAATGAACACATGTGTGTTTAAGGGATAGTAATGTAAAAACTTAATTTCAGACAGAGAGGCCGAATCATCATTGTCTGGCGGACATGATACGCTGTCAGCATTTAACATTGCACAAGCAGTTCTAGTGAACTGCTTGTGCAATGCCGTCCTCAGCAGATTTGCGGCCAATCGGCCGCTAGCAGGGGGTGTCAATCAGCCCGATCGTATGAGATTGGGCAGATTGTTGTCTTCAGCCTCAGAGCTGGTTGACCAATAAAGGAGCAGCTGCTTCATAACTGCTGTTTACGGCGAGCGTGAAGGCTCATGCGAAAACAGGGGCATCAGGGGCCATTCGGCTCTTGATAAATCGGCCCCAGAGAATGCAATTTTAAACAACATTACAGTGTTTTTCTTTTATCACATTTGCTTAATTCTTTTTGTATCCTTTGTTAAAGAATGGGCTCAAGAGCATCAGAGCACTACCGGGAGCTACCTGAACACGTGGTAAGCTAATAACATGAGACATATGTGGGCAGTCTCAAATTACCAGCTAGCTTCCAGTATCAAATTCAAGTAAATTGCAAAGTTGTTTAAAGTTGCTTGCTCTAACTATGAATGTTTAATATTGTCTTTACTGTCCCTTTAATTAACTTAAAAAGGGAGCACCACTACCTTTTATGTAGCCCTTTTGATTAGTACCCCTTTGTTGAGAAAGATGGATGGCCAATTACTCCAGAAGTCACACAGACCAATATTGCTTCTTTTTTAATAGGTTTAATAGGAATATTCAAAGGGAAGGGGTTTGTATTGACATAGGCCATGTAGGTTTGTGTCTTGGGAAGAATAATTTAGGGTGGTTTCATGTCATTATTCCTATTTTTTGTTATTGCTTTGATTACTTTTTTCAACAAAACAATGACTCTGTGTTCTCTATATAGTGTTTTTTTTAAATAATTTTAATCCTCGGGGGACACCAACAGGGCAGATTTTCCTGATATCAGAACTAGACCACAGGTGAAATAATCAGCTAATCACAGTAACTATGATTACTAGACTAACGGCTAGATTACGAGTTTTACGTTATGAGTTAAAAAGCCTAATAACGCTGCTTTTTCACTACCGCTGCTATTACGAGTCTTGTAGGTACAGCTGTACTGCACACTTTTTTGTCTGTCACGCAACGTAACTACTGCACTTTTTAAAAAGTCCTTTTCATTGGGACTTCCACAACGCCGGTATTACGAGTTTGCCTGTCCAGCCAAAAAGTGAGCGGTACAGCCTATAACTACAAGATTTGTACCGCCACCTGAAAGTCAGTAGTTATGAGTTTTACGTTACAAAACTGTAACATAAAACTCATAACTAAAGTGTCACAAAGTACACTAACACCCCTAAACTACCTATTAACCCCTAAACCGAGGCCCTCCCACATCGTAAACACTAGTTAAATATTATTAACCCCTAATCTGCTGCCTCAATGTCATCGCCATCTGCATACACTTATTAACCCCTAATCTGCTGTCCCTAACATTGCCGCAACCTACATTACTGTTATTAACCCCTAATCTGATGCCCCCAAAATCTCTTCCACCTAACTACACTTATTAACCCCTAATCTGCCTTAAAAGGGCCTTTTGCAGGGCATTGCCCAAAATAAATCAGTTCTTTTACCTGTAAAAAAAAAATACAAACAACCCCCCCAAAAGTAAAACCCACCACCCACACAACCAACCCCCCTAAAAAAAAACTACCTAAAAAACCTAAGCTCCTCATTGCCCTGAAAAAGGCATTTGGATGGGCATTGCCCTTAAAAGGGCATTTAGCTCTTTTACATTGCCTAAAGTCCCTAATCTAAAAATAAAACCCACCCAATAAACTCTTAATAAAACCTAACACTAAACCCTGAAGATCCTCTTACAGTTTTTGACGAATGGACATCCATCCTCATCCAGCCGGGAGAAGTCTTCATCCATGCGGTAAGAAGTCCTCAATGAAGCCGGGAGAAGTCTTCATCCAAGCGGCAAGAAGTCGTCCTCCAGGCGGGCAGAAGTCTTCATCCAAGCGGCATCTTATATCTTCATCCTTCCGACGCGGAGCGGCTCCATCTTCAAGACATCCGGCGCGGAGCATCCTCTTCTTTCGATGGGTCTTGAAGAATGAAATTTTCTTTTAAATTATGTTATCCAAGATAGCGTCCCTTGAATTCCGATTGGCTGATAGAATTCTATCAGTCAATCAGAATTAAAGGGTAAAAAATCCTATTGGCTGATGCAATCAGCCAATAGGATTGAACTTTAATGCTATTGGCTGATCCAATCAGCCAATAGGATTGAGCTTGCATTCTATTGGCTGTTCCAAACAACAGCCAAGAACGTAAAACCATCTCAAAGCAGCACTGGTATTTGTGTGCAGTATGGAGCTCAATGCTGCCATATTGCCCAAAAACACAGGTTTTTGGAAAACCTGTAATAGCAGCACTATTAAAGGTGAGCGGTGGAAATAACTTGGAAGTTAAT
The DNA here is from genome assembly GCF_027579735.1 of Bombina bombina. NCBI lineage: Eukaryota > Metazoa > Chordata > Amphibia > Anura > Bombinatoridae > Bombina > Bombina bombina. The sequence continues at coordinate 935,614,776 of NC_069504.1, read as the reverse complement.
ACCGAGCTACTCATAATGCAAAACTCGTAATCTAGCCGTAAGTGTGCTCTGTGGTTCAGACATCATAAAAATCTATATTGTTGATGTTCCCTGTGTATTTCAATTGAACAACACTGGTCTAGATTATGACATAGTAGCCTACAATTGTGAAGAATATGTGAGTCAAAATGAAATCCTTATTATTCAGATAGGGCATGCATTCTTAAGAGACATTTTACTTCCATTATCAAATTTGACACAGTCATGTTATATTCACATTTTCTGAGGCACCAGATCATACTGAGTATGTGCACAGGTTCACAGTGTATACATATACATGTCTGTGATTGGCTGATAACTGTCATGTGACACAGGGGGGCAGCATATGAGGGAAAAATTGTCAGAAAAAACTGTTTATTTGAATTTCATTTTCTTTCTGCACTTGTTAATTATGCCACTCTACTTTTTAAATTGTTTTTTTTAGACTATTGGAGGTTGCAGATTGCAGGTGGCTGCATATTTCCTAGTGGTTATAGCAGCACAAAAATGAATGTACTATTTAATACAACAATAATATTTATTATATCTACAGATTTAGCTCTTTTCTATATGGTATACAAAATATAGCATGTATTATATCATTAATATATGCAGAATTACATAAATATTTTAAAGGGACACTGAACCCAAATTTTTTCTTTTGTAATTCAGAAAGACCATGCAATTTTAAGCAACTTTCGAATTTACTCCTATTATCAATTTTTCTTCGTTCTCTTGCTATCATTATTTCAAAAAGAAGGTATCTAAGCTTTTTTTGGTTTCAGTACTCTGGACAGCACTTTTTTATTGGTAGATGAATTTATCCACCAATCAGCAACCAGGTTGTTCACCAAAAATGGGCCGACATTTAAACTTACATTCTTGCATTCCAAATAAAGATACCAAGAGAATGAAGAAAATTTGAAAATAGGAATAAATTAGAAAGTTGCTTAAAATTTCATGCTCAATCTGAATCACGAAAGAAACAATTTGGGTACAGAGTCCCTTTAAGTTCATGTTATCTTATGTTTTTTTGTTTTGTATGGATTTTTCACGCTGCACATTGTTAGCTTTTTCTGCTTATATGAATGCGTTTGTTACATATATATTCATGTAATAATACTCTCTAAGAACAATATGTAATGCTGATATTGAACATAATGGAAAAAAAATATTTCAAATTCTACAAAGCCTATTGTGAAATGACAATGCATACTAAAAAAAAAAAAGATCTGTAAGGAAAGATCAAAGATTTAATAAACCTATATCTTTACAGTTGTTTGACTACATTCTATATGGAGTTTTACAAGATGAAAAATATTTTTATATTTAAAAGACAGTCACCTAGATAATGAGTTTTGCACTAAACAGGGTGCAAAACTAATGCCAAAAATGTTGCATTATTTCACTCTCCATAGCGCTGTCATTACGAGTTACTGAAATGCCTCCTTGTGTGTGCGATATGGTGACGTTAAGCTACATACCACACAAAATCCAAGGGCTGCTTTGAAGTGCTCGTGCACGCTTTCACTCATAGACATCAATGGGGAGAGAGTGTTAGAAACAAAAACACCTTAAGTGAGGAATGACATTGATGTCAAGGGGAAAAAAAAGTTAAGTTTAAACCTAACACCCTAACATAAACCTCAAGTCTAAACACCCCTAATCTGCCGCCCGACATCGCCGACACCTAAATAAAGTTATTAACCCCTAATCTGCCACTCCTGACATCACTGATACTAATAAAAGTTATTAACCCCTATTCCGCCGCTCATTAACGCTGACACTATAATAAAGTTATTAACCCCTATTCCACCCCTTCCCGATATCGCTGACACTAACAAAACCCCTAATACGCCACTCCCCGACATTGCCGCCACTATAATAAAGTTCTTAACCCCTAAACCTCCGGGATCCCACATCGCCGCCACTAAATAAACCTATTAACCCCTAAACCTTCGGCCTTCCACATCGCCGCCACTAAATAAACCTATTAACCCCTAAACCTCTGGTCTCCCACATCACCGCCACTAAATAAAGTTATTAACCCCTAAACCCCCCGCCCCCCAAATCGCAAAACACTAAATTAAACTATTAACCTTTAAACCTAACACCCCCCAAACTTTAAATAAAAATTACAATATAACTATATTTAAATAAAAAAACTTCCTTTTGAAATAAAAATAAACTTAAGTTTAAACTATAAATTAACCTAACATAACTATTCTAATAAAACACAATTACAAATTTAAAAAAAATATAACACTACGAAAAAAATATAAAAAATATAAAAATATAAAATGACAAAAAATAATAAACACTAAATTACGAAAAGTAAAAAACACTAAGCTTACAAAGAATAATAAACGAAATTATCACAAATAAAAACAACTACACCTAATCTAATAGCCCTATAAAAATAAAAAAGCCCCCCAAAATAAAAAAACACCTCCTAGCCTACAATAAACTACCAATATCCTTTCAAATGGCCTTTTGTAGGGCATTGCCCTAAGTTAAACAGCTCTTTTACCTGTAAACAAAATACAAAGTTCCCACAACAGTAAAACCCACCATCCAACCAACCCCCCAAAATAAAAAACCTTAATCTAAAAAAAACCTAAGCTACCCATTGCCTGTTCAAATCAGAAATTAGAATTTCAGAAGCTCTCATCCTATTGGCTGATTTGAATTTGAAATCAGCCAATAGGAATGCAAGGTACACCATTTTGAAACGGCTACCTTGCATTAAACCTCAGTGTACGACAGTGACCGTATGAAGAGGACGCTACACACAGGATGGGATCGGCTTCCAGGATGGCTCCGCTCCGTGCCGCCGGAATGAAGATAGAAGACGTCCCCGAGATGGATTAAGGTGTTGCCACCTGGATGAAGACTTTTCGCCGCCTGGATGAAGATGGATGTTCAGACTTCAGGAACCGTGAGTAGATATTCTGGGGTTTGTGTTTTTTTCAGATTAGGGTTTTGGGCTTTTGTAAAAGAGCTGAATGCCCTTTTAAGGGCAGTGAAAAAGTGATGAATGTCATTTTAAGGGCAATGCCCATACAAATGCCCCCTTTAGGGGCAATGAGTAGCTTAGGTTTTTTTTAGAGTTAGGTTTTTTTATTTTGGGGGGTTGATTAGGTGGTGGGTTTTACTGTTGTGGGGATTTTGTATTTTTTTACAGGTAAAAGAGTTGTTTAAATTAGGGCAATGCCCTACAAAAGGCCCTTTTAAGGGATAGTAGTAGTTTATTGTAGTTGTAGGCTAGGGGGTGATTTTTATTTTGGGGGGACTTTTTTATTTTTATAGGGCTATTAGATTAGGAGTAGTTGTTTTTATTTTTGATAATTTCATTTTTTATTTATTGTAAGCTTAGTGTTTATTATTTTTTGTAATTTTAGATTTTTTTAATTTTTTTTCGTATTGTTAGTTTTTTAAAATTGTAATTTAGATTTTTTTAGTTGGTAGTAATTTTTTTTATTATAATAGTTGTGTTAGGTTAATGTATAGTTTAATGTTAGGTTTATTTTTATTTCACAGATAAGCTTTTAGTTATTTAAATATAGTTATATTGTAATTTTAATATATAGTTAGGGGGTATTAGGTTTAGGGGTTATTAGTTTAATTTAGTAGTCTGTGAAAAGAAAGCAAAGACAGGCGCAGCCCAATTCAAGTGTAGTATTCTTTAATTCAGTGTAAGTGCACACATACAAATGGCTACTTACAAGAGGCACAAATAAAATCTGCATATAAAGGTATCTTTACATCCAAACTGTGTTATGATATAACATACAGCTATGAAACAAACTCTACGCGTTTCGTCTGAGGACGCCCAGACTTTCTCAAGAGATGAAAAATTAGAAGTGTTGCAAGCATGGTGCCTACCGGCTTTATAAAAGGGACCATTAATTGCATGATTAGTTACCAGCCAGTCAGAGTGTGGTGATACTGATTGGCAGGTGAGCTTGTTAAAGCTTTACATTATTGTATGTTTGAAAAACATATAGGATTTGTTCAGTGTTACCACCTTGAATGCTATAGTAAACATTAAAATATGAACATAGATAAGAAAATAGACAATAAACTTTATGTTAAAAAACCTTGTTTGTTAAAAACTAGAAAGAATCTTAAAAACAATTTGTAGTTGTATACACTAAAATTAAAAATCTGATATTGTGTTTTTTGAAAAAAAAAAAAAAAAAAAAAAAAAATGTTTTTTTTTTAAAAAATAAAGCTACATGAAAGCTTGCAGGTCTAATTCTAGGTTTAGACCTGATGGTTGCATGGTGTTAAGTTGGTAAATCCACCATGATTCTCTGCGTCTGAGTGTTAGAAGCCTGTTTGGAAATATATTGGGGGGTATCCAGTCTATGACTTGGATTTTAAGGGATGCAGGATTTGAATTATGATGTAATTTGAAATGTTCTGGCACACTGTGTGTCATGAGGCCATTTTTTATATTATTGACATGTTCTCCCAGCCTTGTACGTATATTTCTTTTGGTTCTTCCTATGTAAATCAAATTGCAGCTGCATTTTAGCAAGTAAACTACATAGGTGGTACTGCAGTTGCTCTTATATTTCTGTTTGAATGTAATGTCACCCCCTGAGTTGGTAAAGGTAATCTCTCTATTTACATATTGGCACATGCCACATCTTGATACCCCACATTTGTAGGTGCCGGGTTTTTGTTGTAACCAGTGTGTTTTATCCTTAATTATACCAGGTTTATTGAAGTTACGCAATCTTGTGGGTGCTAAAATGTTTTTAAAATCCATATTTTTTCTGAAAGTTACCAATGGGTGATCTGGTAAAACATCGCCCAATATAGGATCTGCCTTTAAAACACCCCAGTGTTTCTTTAGGATGTTTTGTATTTCTCTGGAGCCCTGACTGTATGTTGTGATGAATCTGACATTGTTTAATGTATTTGATTGGCTCCTTCGTTTTAACTTATCAGTGGGGAGTAAAAGAGTTTTCCTGTCCATTAGAGAAACTTTAGTTTTGGCCTGTTCTAATAGCTCAATGGAATAGCCTTTTTCAGTGAATCTGGAGTCTAGTAGAGCGCACTCTTGATTGTAATCGCTTGTTTTGGTGCAGTTTCTCTTCACCCTTTGGTATTGCCCCAGAGGAATGTTAGTCTTCCATCTGGGTAAATGGCCACTGCTAGCGTTGAGAAACCCATTCTTGTCAGTTGGTTTTCTAAAATTCTTCACTGCTACCTTATAGCTGTAGCTTTATTTTTAAAAAAAAAAAAACATTTTTTTTTTTTTTTTTTTTTTTTCAAAAAACACAATATCAGATTTTTAATTTTAGTGTATACAACTACAAATTGTTTTTAAGATTCTTTCTAGTTTTTAACAAACAAGGTTTTTTAACATAAAGTTTATTGTCTATTTTCTTATCTATGTTCATATTTTAATGTTTACTATAGCATTCAAGGTGGTAACACTGAACAAATCCTATATGTTTTTCAAACATACAATAATGTAAAGCTTTAACAAGCTCACCTGCCAATCAGTATCACCACACTCTGACTGGCTGGTAACTAATCATGCAATTAATGGTCCCTTTTATAAAGCCGGTAGGCACCATGCTTGCAACACTTCTAATTTTTCATCTCTTGAGAAAGTCTGGGCGTCCTCAGACGAAACGCGTAGAGTTTGTTTCATAGCTGTATGTTATATCATAACACAGTTTGGATGTAAAGATACCTTTATATGCAGATTTTATTTGTGCCTCTTGTAAGTAGCCATTTGTATGTGTGCACTTACACTGAATTAAAGAATACTACACTTGAATTGGGCTGCGCCTGTCTTTGCTTTCTTTTCACAGACTACTACCTGCTGGAGGTGTTTGGAGAATACACCCCCCTTTGTCTCAGGCAGCGCTCATCACTACAGTGACACAGGAAGCAGACTATCACTGACACCTGCAACACGCTATTACAGTGGATCTACTTCCTGCTCAACAGAGCAACCGGCTTTTTTACAGCTCACAGACTTAACCCAGGAACGTAAGCGCCCCTCTGCTTTTCAGTTTCTCTAGTTTAATTTAGTGTTAGGTTTATTTTTATTTCACAGATAATCTTTTAGTTATTTAAATATAGTTATATTGTAATTTTAATTTATAGTTAGGGGGTATTAGGTTTAGGGGTTATTAGTTTAGTGTTTTACGATGTGGGGGCCAGCAGTTTAGAGGTTAATAGGTTTATTTAGTGGTGGTGATGTGGGTAGATGGGCAGATGAGTGGTTAATGTATTTAAATAGTGTTGGCGACGTGGGTGGGCTGCAGATTCAGAGTTATTAGGTTTATTTAATAGATGTGATGTGGATCTGCGGCAGATTAGGGGTTAATAAGTTTTAAATAGTGTTTTTAATGCAGGACGGTGGTGATTTAAGGGTTAATAGGTAGTTTATGGGTGTTAGTGTACTTTGTAACAGTTTAGTTATGAGTTTTGTGAAACATTTTTGTTTTTAGTGCAGAATGGACGTCGTGTTACTGGTTAAAATGCTTGCGATATAGCTATACCGACATGAATCGTAATATGTGTTCCTGGCCAAGTGAAAGCTACTTTAGCCAAACTTTTAAAAGTTAATAAATATGACAATTTAAGAAGTATAAACTAGTCCTTGAAGCATAACAAAAATTATTATTTTGTAATGTGATAGCTCATGTTTGAAGGTGTTTGACAAATTCTAAATTCTAGACGTATGGTGAAAGCAATATCCCAGCATGTGCCATTTACTTGCTTTCCTTGATATATTGATTTTTAGAATGTGTTCTCTTCTTGTCAATGAGATTCATTTAGAGAGAATTTGCCTACAACTGCTAAAAAACAGCCCATGAAATAACCGCAGTGATCGTTTATTTGACCGATATACATTTTGTGACTAATCTTGTGTAACACAGCAACAAAACCAGACTATCCTCAGTTTTCCAATTGACCAAAGCTAACAGAAAATTACATTTTGCTGAATGACCTATTTTTTATGAACTGTATAAAGTAAGCTACAAAGTATAAGGAAGATATTACTGATATCATAAAGAAAAGAAAATATGCAATGTGTCTATTAATCTTTACAGTGTGTCATTGTTTTTTAACACTTATTTAGATGATAACAGCACAGCAGGTAAGAGATTATAATATTACACTGATTGTTTTTGTAATGCATACTGAGCACTGCCTACATTGTAAATGTTTAACCCCTTAACGACCGAGGACGTGCAGGGTACGTCCTCAAAAAAAAGGCAGTTAATGCCTGAGAACGTACCCTGCACGTCCTCGGTTTGGAAAGCAGCTGGAAGCGATCCTGCTCGCTTCCAGCTGCTTTCCGGTTATTGCAGTGATGCCTCGATATGGAGGCATCCTGCAATAACCTTTGGTAGCCATCCGGTGCAGAGAGAGCCACTCTGTGGCCCTCTCTGCACCGGAGATCGGTGGCTACCTGCGTTGGTGGGTGGGAGCCGGACCGGGAGGCGGGTGGCGGCCATCGATGGCCCTGGTTATGTGCAGGGGGGGCGGGATCGTGGGCGGGGACGAGCAGGGGCGCGCACGGACGCGCGCGCGTGCACGGGAGGGCGGGGGCGGGCGCGTGCACGGGGAGGGAGCGGGTGGGAACCGCTACACTACAGAAAATGATTTAATAAAAAATGTATAAATATCGAAATCTGGAAAAAAAAAAAAGATCAGCAAGGTGGTGGGGGATTGTCTGTGTGGGGGGGGGAAGCTACACTACAGAAAAAAGCCCCAAAAAAATAAAAAAAGCACTTTTTTTTGCAAACTGGGTACTGGCAGACAGCTGCCAGTACCCAAGATGGCCCCCAATGAGGCAGAGGGGAGGGTTAGAGAGCGGTTTTGGGGGGGATCAGGGAGGTTGGGGGCTAAGGGGGGGATCCTACACCCTAGCATATGTAAATATGCTAAAAAATTTTTTTATTTTTTTTAAAAAACCCTTTTATTTTAGTACTGGCAGACTTTCTGCCAGTACTTAAGATGGCGGGGACAATTGTGGGGTGGGGGAGGGAAGGGAGCTGTTTGGGAGGGATCAGGGGGTGGGATGTGTCAGGTGGGAGGCTGATCTCTACACTAAAGCTAAAATTAACCCTGCAAGCTCCCTACAAACTCCCTAATTAACCCCTTCACTGCTAGCCATAATACACGTGTGAGGCGCAGCAGGATTTAGCGGCCTTCTAATTACCAGAAAGCAACGCCAAAGTCATATATGTCTGCTATTTCTGAACAAAGGGGATCCCAGACAAGTATTTACAACCATTTGTGCCATAATTGCACAAGCTGTTTGTAAATTATTTCAGTGAGAAACCTAAAATTGTGAAAAATTTAACTTTTTTTTCAATTTGATCGCATTTGGCGGTGAAATGGTGGCATGAAATATACCAAAATGTGCCTAGATCAATACTTGGGGTTGTCTACTATACTACACTAAAGCTAAAATTAACCCTACAAGCTCCCTAAAAGCTCCCTAATTAACCCCTTAACTGCTGGGCATAATACACTTGTGGTGCGCAGTGGCATTTAGCGGCCTTCTAATTACCAAAAAGCAACGCCAAAGCCATATATGTCTGCTATTTCTGAACAAAGGGGATCCCAGAGAAGAATTTACAACCATGTATGCCATAATTGCACAAGTTGTTTGTAAATAATTTCAGTGAGAAACCAAAAGTTTGTGAAAAAATTTGTGAAAAAGTGAACGATTTTTTGTATTTGATCGCATTTGGCGGTGAAATGGTGGTATGAAATATACCAAAATTGTCCTAGATCAATACTTTGGGATGTCTACTAAAAAAAAATATATACATGTCAAGGGATATTCAGGGATTCCTGAAAGATATTAGTGTTCTAATGTAACTAGCGCTAATTTTGGAAAAAAGTGGTTTGGAAATAGCAAAGTGCTACTTGTATTTATGGCCCTATAACTTGCACAAAAAGCAAAGAACATGTAAACATTGGGTATTTCTAAACTCAGGACAAAATTTTGAAACTATTTAGCATGGGTGTTTTTTGGTGGTTGTAGATATGTAACAGATTTTGGGGGTCAAAGTTAGAAAAAGTGTGTTTTTTTCAATTTTTCCTCATATTTTATATTTTTTTTTATAGTAAATTATAAGATATGATGAAAATAATGGTATCTTTAGAAAGTCCATTTAGTGGCGAGAAAAACGGTATATAATATGTGTGGGTACAGTAAATGAGTAAGAAGAAAATTACAGCTAAACACAAACACCGCAAAAATGTAAAAATAGCCTTGGTCCCAAACGGACAGAAAATGGAAAAGTGCTGTGGTCATTAAGGGGTTAAAAAAGTAAGAACAAAGATAATCATTCTGGTCTCTAAATAGCTCACCAATTTTTAAAATAGATTTAAAAAAAAGTTCCATATAATCTGCCAATTTTCCTAACTTATCTAATTAAAAAAAACATGCATAATTAGTTATTAGTATTTCAAGTAATTGTTTGCAGTATTGGCACTTATAGGGCTGCAGTACATGAGTGGAACAATTGGCAAGTTCCATTTCTTTTCCCAAAAAAATAAAAATAAAGTAAAAAGTGTTTGCATAAAATAAAAACTAGTTAATTTAATTGGTGTGTCCTCTTTAATTAATAAAACAAAGTAAAAAACATATACAATTAATATATTAAATAGCAAGGTTTGTAAGCTTGCATGATTCAGGATATATTTTACATTCACATTCTTGTTTTCTAAACTATGTATACTACTGTTCACTTAGTCATCCAAAAAAACATTCTGTTCTAGTGTTACTTTTTCTAAATTATAATTCCCTTTGAAATCCCCTTGAAAAACACAAACACATGTTTTTTCTAATAGAAATATGTGAAATAAGGGTATGTGAGACAAGACATTTTTTAAGTTTTTAAATATATTTCAAGATTTCTATGATAACCTTTTAGAACTTCAGATTTTTTTTTTCAAACCATTGATTTGAATGACCTTACTTTAAATTGGTTTAAATTCATATGATATAATAACTTACCGACAACCAAAAAATGCATTTTAATGACTAAACTATTGCAAAAAAGACAATTGTAACTGTCAGAACATGGAATAGACCACCTGCCTCTTGCAATTGGCTCACCCAAAGTGTTCAGCTAGATCCCAATAATGTATTTCTACTAAATGTACACGGGCAAAACATTTGATTGGTCCGAATCTTAGCTAGATTACAAGTGGAGCACTATTTACCACTCAAGCGTAAACTTTGCTAGATAGAGGCTTTTTGCGTGTGTCGAGTAGCATGCATATTATAAGTTGGAAGTATAAAATGTGCTGTCTCCAGAGTCCCAGGCAGTTAACCCCAGACAAGTCTGGGTGCAAGGCCCATTTGGCCAGATGCGGTAACTAACTCTTCCAATTTTGCTTTTAATCTTGGCTGAGAGTTTGCAAGCGAGGGCTGGATTTTCTCTGCGTGTTGTATCCATTTATTTTGTCATTTTTCCTATGTCTTATCTGGGGTTAACTGCCTGGGACTCTGGAGATAGCACAGCTTCCTGAGAGTGCTATTGAGTACCCAGGGCTGAGCATGTTGCAGGGTCATCGGATGTGTACCCAGTCCAGTCTGAGAGTGCAGTCCCCTTCAGTGTTTTGTATATATATATATATATATATATATATATACAGTATATATATATATATGCGTGTGTGTATTTTTACAAAAAAAAGTACATTATCCTGTAAGTGAAGAACATTCTAATGTTAAATATGTTCAGTACATATACAGTAAAATGCATAAATACATCTGTACACACACACACATGTATATATATATATATATATATATATATATATATATATATATATATATATATATATATATATATATATATATATACAGGGAGTGCAGAATTATTAGGCAAATGAGTATTTTGACCACATCATCCTCTTTATGCATGTTGTTTTACTCCAAGCTGTATAGGCTCGAAAGCCTACTACCAATTAAGCATATTAGGTGATGTGCATCTCTGTAATGAGAAGGGGTGTGGTCTAATGACATCAACACCCTATATCAGGTGTGCATAATTATTAGGCAACTTCCTTTCCTTTGGCAAAATGGGTCAAAAGAAGGACTTGACAGGCTCAGAAAAGTAAAAAAATAGTGAGATATCTTGCAGAGGGATGCAGCACTCTTAAAATTGCAAAGCTTCTGAAGCGTGATCATCGAACAATCAAGCGTTTCATTCAAAATAGTCAACAGGGTCGCAAGAAGCGTGTGGAAAAACCAAGGCGCAAAATAACTGCCCATGAACTGAGAAAAGTCAAGCGTGCAGCTGCCAAGATGCCACTTGCCACCAGTTTGGCCATATTTCAGAGCTGCAACATCACTGGAGTGCCCAAAAGCACAAGGTGTGCAATACTCAGAGACATGGCCAAGGTAAGAAAGGCTGAAAGACGACCACCACTGAACAAGACACACAAGCTGAAACGTCAAGACTGGGCCAAGAAATATCTCAAGACTGATTTTTCTAAGGTTTTATGGACTGATGAAATGAGAGTGAGTCTTGATGGGCCAGATGGATGGGCCCGTGGCTGGATTGGTAAAGGGCAGAGAGCTCCAGTCCGACTCAGACGCCAGCAAGGTGGAGTACTGGTTTGGGCTGGTATCATCAAAGATGAGCTTGTGGGGCCTTTTCGGTTTGAGGATGGAGTCAAGCTCAACTCCCAGTCCTACTGCCAGTTTCTGGAAGACACCTTCTTCAAGCAGTGGTACAGGAAGAAGTCTGCATCCTTCAAGAAAAACATGATTTTCATGCAGGACAATGCTCCATCACACGCGTCCAAGTACTGACATGGCCTCCTTGTTCACCTGATCTGAACCCCATTGAGAACCTGTGGTCCATCATCAAATGTGAGATTTACAAGGAGGGAAAACAGTACACCTCTCTGAACAGTGTCTGGGAGGCTGTGGTTGCTGCTGCACGCAATGTTGATGGTGAACAGATCAAAACACTGACAGAATCCATGGATGGCAGGCTTTTGAGTGTCCTTGCAAAGAAAGGTGGCTATATTGGTCACTGATTTGTTTTTGTTTTGTTTTTGAATGTCAGAAATGTATATTTGTGAATGTTGAGATGTTATATTGGTTTCACTGGTAAAAATAAATAATTGAAATGGGTATATATTTGTTTTTTGTTAAGTTGCCTAATAATTATGCACAGTAATAGTCACCTGCACACACAGATATCCCCCTAAAATAGCTATAACTAAAAACAAACTAAAAACTACTTCCAAAACTATTCAGCTTTGATATTAATGAGTTTTTTGGGTTCATTGAGAACATGGTTGTTGTTCAATAATAAAATTAATCCTCAAAAATACAACTTGCCTAATAATTCTGCACTCCCTGTATATATATATCGGTAAATACACACATACATCTACATAGTTTGTATCTCTATGTTAAAGCCTTTGCATGCCTTTTTTTCTAACACCTGATCCCTTTGAGTCTAATTTTTTAATGCAATTTTTAAAAATAATTTTGTATCATACAGTGTTATTAGAATTGTAGCTGTACTATTAAATGTTTTTTTGATATGTTTTGTGCCACTTTTTTGTCTTGTGTAGCAGGTTACCAGAGCTCTGAAGTCATACTAACCTGAAGCACATTACATTTGATTGCACTCAAGCAAACATGTTTTCTTTCAACTCAAAATAAGAACGCTATTTCCATCAAGTGCAAAGAACCACAACATATCCCATATCGTTTGTGCGCCTCTCATAATCTAGCCCTCTTTTGGGCTGAATATTCATAAAAATTAGTTTTCTGAATATTCGGCTGCCAGGCTATTTTATGTTCATTTAGTTTTAAACTAAATAAATACTGGATATTTGTGGAACATTTACAATAGTTTTCATTAAATGAATGTAAATGAGCCTTTGCTACAGGTGAATCCTGACCCTTCTTCACAGAGCTCAGGGCCACGCTAATACGAGGTTTAGATCATGCTCTCCAGTTGGCTATAGCTAAGTATTTATAACCCCTAAGGTACCTAAAGAAACCAAATAAATACTTATGAATTCATGAGTATTTATTCGTTTTCCTTAAATTTTGTGATACATTCTTTCGGATAGTCGTTTCATGAAAAATATCTGTAATTCCTTACTGAATTTGCATTCGTCATAATTCGAATATGCATGCCTAATTACTACTCCTTCAACAATGGATACCAAGAGAATGAATCAAATTTGATAATAGATGCAAAATGGAAAGTCTTTTAACCCCTTAACGACCAACGACGTATAGGGTACGTCCTGCAAAAAAATGCAGTTAACGACCAAGGACGTACCCCATACGTCGCTGGTCTTTGAAAGCAGTGGAAGCGATCCTGATCGCTTCCAGCTGCTTTCATGTTATTGCAGTGATGCCTCAATATTGAGGCATCCTGCAATAACTGTTTTTAGCCATCCGATGCAGAGAGAGCCACTCTGTGGCCCTCTCTGCATCGGCTATCGATGGCCATTATCGTTGGTGGGTGGGAGCTCATCCAGGGAGGCGGGTGGGCAGTCATTGATGGAGGAGGGATCTTGTGCCGGTGCGTGCGCGTGCATGGGTGCGTGCACGAGAGTTCTAAGAAAACAGCATCAATATGCTGTAGATCTGGAGAGTGGGAGAGAGGATTGAGGAGGGTGGGATTTTAAAATGAAGGCATCTGGGAGAGGGTGGGGGGTTGGATGTTGAGGGGGGCAGCTACACTACAGAAATAAAGAAAATATTTAATAAAATAAAAAATAAAAAAATACATTATTATTTTTCAAACTGGGTACTGACAGACAGCTGCCAGTACCCAATATGGCGCCCAATAAAGGCAGAGGGGTGGGGGGTTAAAGAGCTGTTGGGGGGGGATCAGGGAGGTTGGGGGCTAAGGGGGGTCCTACACAGCAGAAGATTTTTTTTAAAAAAACCTAAAACCCCCCAAAAAACTTTTATTTTAGTACTGGCAGACTTTCTGCCAGTACTTAAGATGGCGGGGACAATTGTGGGGTGGGGGAGGGAAGGGAGCTGTTTGGGAGGGATCAGGGGGTGGGATATGTCAGGTGGGAGGCTGATCTCTACACTAAAGCTAAAATTAACCCTGCAAGCTCCCTACAAGCTACCTAATTAACTCCTTCACTGCTAGACATAATATACGTGTGAGGTGCAGTGGCATTTAGTGACCTTCTAACTACCAAAAAGCAACACCAAAGCCATATATGTCTGCTATTTCTGAACAAAGGGGATCCCAGAGAAGCATTTACAACAATTTGTGCCATAATTGCACAAGCTGTTTGTAAATAATTTCAGTGAGAAACCTAAAATTGTGAAATATTTAAAGTTTTTTTTTTTTAATTTGATCGCATTTGGCAGTGAAATAGTGGCATGAAATATACCAAAATGGGCCTAGATCAATACTTGGGGTTGTTTACTACACTACAATAAAGCTAAAATTAACCCTACAAGCTCTCTACATGCTCCCTAATTAACCCCTTCACTGCTGCGCATAATACACGTTTGGTGCGCAGTGGAATTTAGCAGCCTTCTAATTACCAAAAAGCAACGAAAAAGCCATATATGTCTGCTATTTCTGAACAAAGGGGATCCCAGAGAAGCATTTAAAACCATTTGTGAAATAATTGCACAAGCTGTTTGTAAATAATTTCAGTGAGAAACCTAACGTTTGTGAAAAAAATTGTGAAAAAGTGAACATTTTTTTTTTATTTGATCGCATTTGGCGGTGAAATGGTGGCATGAAATATACCAAAATTGGCCTAGATCAATACTCTGGAATGTCTTCTAAAAAAAAAATATATACATGTTAAAGGATATTCAGGGATTCCTGACAGATATCAGTGTCCCACTAGCTAGCGCTAATTTTGAAAAAAAGTGATTTGGAAATAGCAAAATGGGCGTTTTTTGGTGGTTGTAGATGTGCAACAGATTTTGGGGGTCAAAGTTTGAAAAAATTATTTTTTTTCCATTTTTTCCTCGTATTTTATAATTTTTTTAATAGTAAATTATAAGATATGATGGAAATAAGGGTATCTTTAGAAAGTCCATTTAATGGCGAGAAAATGGTATATAATATGTGTGGGTACAGTAAATGAGTAAGAGGAAAATTACAGCTAAACACAAACACCGCAGAAATGTAAAAATAGCCTTGGTCCCAAACGGTCAACAAATGGAAAAGTGCTCTGGTCACTAAGGGGTTAAAACTGATGCTCTAGCTGAATGATGGAAGAAAAGTTTGGGGTTCTATGTCCTTTAAATTTTTACAATAAATAAAAATAAGCACACAATTTACTAAAATATCAAATTTAAATATTTTAAATAATTTGTATAATAATTATTATTAGGATTATTATTAAATGGCTTTTTTATCAAACATTAAATATTAATTATTTTATTTTTCTTCATCCTAATGCTACAAAGGATACAAATTTGTAATATATTAAAAAAGATATTCTAGAGAATACATATTTTGACAAATGTAGACCATAACAATAGAAATTAATTAATTTAAAAAAAAACTAAACTAAACATCAACTAACTTCCTATAAAAAATATTATTTACTTTTAATGAAGACTGTGAGGATGCAAATGTTACCAAATTAATTATACTTTGTCTTAAATGACATCACACATAAAACCCCACAAATTTAAAAAAAAAAAAGTTTGAAAATGTAAACACCATTTAACCTAAAATTAAACAGAATAACATTGTTGATAGAAGAAAATATATCTAAGGTGTGCCTATATTTAAAATCTGAGAATTAGGTAGTTTCCAATGTAAATAAGTCTATTAGATATGTTCTCTAAAAATATACCAACTTACTATACAAATTGAGAAACAATAGAGGGGAAAAAAATCTCAATAACATTCTCAATATCAAGGAAAAGAATTAGGTATCAGCAATAATTATTACTTAGCTATGATTTTCAGTAATTCATTAAGGGAAAAATAGATACATTGCTTAACCCCTTAAGGACAAAGCATTTCAGACTAAAACATCCCCAAAAGACCAGAGTGTTTTTATCATTTTTGCCATCACTCCATTTAACAGAAAAAGAGCCTTGTTATTCTTTTTTTTATTTACATATATATATAGAAGACAACCCAAAGTATTGATCTAGGCCCATTTTGGTATATTTCATGCCACCAAAGCTAAATGCGATTAAATAAAAAAAATTGTTAAAGGGACAGTCTACACCAGAATTTTTATTGTTTAAAAAGATAGATAATACCTTTGTTACCCAATCCTTAGTTTTGCATAACCAACACAGTTATATAAATACACTTTTTACCTCTGTGATTGTCTTGCATCTAAGCCTCTGCAAACTGCCCCCTTATTTCAGTTCTTTTGACAGACATCCATTTTAGCAAATCAGAGCTGGCTCACTGGAACTCCACATGCGTGAGCACAGTGTTATCTATATGACACACATGAACCCTCTAGTGGTGAAAAACCTGTCAAAATGCCCTGAGAGAAGAGGCGGCCTTCAAGGGCTTAGAAATTAGCATATAAACCTCCTAGGTTTAGCTTTAAACTAAGAATACCAAGAGAACAAGCAAAATTGGTGATAAAAGTAAATTTGAAAATTGTTTCAAATTACATTCTCTATCTAAATCATGAAAGTTTATTTTAGACTAGACTGTCCCTTTAACTTTTTCACAAACTTTAGATTTCTCTCTGAAATTATTCACATACTGCTTGTGCAATCATGGCACAAATGGTTGTAAAAGCTTCACTGGGATCCCCTTTGTTCAGATAGAGCAGAAATATATGGCTTTTTTGTAATTAGAAGGCCACTAATTTATTATTCACAGCAGTGAAGGGGTTAATCAGGTAGCTTGTAAGGTTATTTTTAGCTTTAGTGTAGAGATGACCTTACCACCTGACACCTTATACCCCTGATCCCTCTCAACAGCTCTCTTTCCTCCATCACCCCCCACTGGTCATCCCCATTTTAGATACTGGCAGACAGTCTGCCAGTATGCCTTTTTAGACCTTTTTTTTTTTTTTTTTTTTTTAAATGTTTGTTTTTTTTAAATTAATATTACTTTCTTTAGTGTATGATTACGCCCTTACCTTCCCACCTTCCTGATCCCTTCCAAAAATCTCTCTAACCCTCCCCCTCTAACTGATTTCCACCATCTTAGGTACTGGCAGCTGTCTGCCAGTAAACAGTTTTCTATATTTTTTTCCTTTTTATTTAATAATAATAAAAAACAATTGTTTTCTGTAGGGTAGCTACCCCTCCCTCATTTATCCCCCTTCAAGATTGTTTCCCCTACCCACCATTCCCCATATCCACTCTAGGACCCCCACACCTCTTTTACCCCTCCCTCCGCCTCCCCTCCCTCCTGCTCTTAGCATTAATATTTGCTGTAGTGTAGTGGTCCCATCTGCTCCTGCCCCTCCCTCCCCCTCCAGTGATGGGCCCCCCACCCACCTCCCTCCTAACCTTCCCACACACCAATGATTGGCACCACTGCTACCCAATGCAGAGAGGGACACAGAGTGTCTCTCTCTGCATCAGTAACTCTGTAAATAAATTTCTGCACTGCCCAACTCATGAGGCATGCAGAAATGGCGTGATCTTGCTACGGTTGGCGAAATTGCGGAAGATATATGCCCAGGACAGCAGCATCGTACAGGGTACGGTGCTGGTCCTTAAGGGCTTAATGACCAGTGTCGTGCATGGTACAACGCTGGTCCTTAAGGGGTTAATGTTGCCCCATATCTGATCAGATATAGTTCCCTTGACTGTTTAAATTTGTTAGATCAAGACTCCTCATCCATCCCCATATCATTATATTCAATGATAATTTGTCTTTCAATGACATTTTTTAAATTAACAATCGGCTAGATTACAAGTTTTGCGTTATGAGTAAAAAAGCAGCGCTATGGGTTATAATGCTGCTTTTTCACTACTGCTGCTATTACGAGTCTTGACAAAAAAGCTGTACCGCACACTTTTTTGTCCGTAACGCAAATTAACTTACACAATTTGCGTAAAGTCTTTTTCAATGGGACTTCCATAGCACCAATATTACAAGCTTTTTCTGGGAGGCCAAAAAGTGAGCGGCACAGCCTATCCCGCAAGATTCGTAACGCAATCTAAAGTCAGTAGTTATGAGTTTTACGCTACAAAGCTGTAACATAAAACTCATAACTAAAGTGTTACAAAGTACATTAACACCCATAAACTACCTATTAACCCCTAAACCGAAGCCCTTTCACATCACAAACACTAAAATAAAATTATATTTTATATATTTATAGTTTCATGTTGGGTTAGCGCACTTGGGAATATGCAATTGGGTTATACAAGAGCATCCTGACGCCCACAAATAGCGTACATTTAGTGGAGTTAACACCCGAGCGTTTGTAATCTGGCCCTATACAAGTACAGGTACGTTAGTTTAGGAATATATCAATATCACTATTGGTTTATTTAAAAAAAAAAGAATTTTGCCTAAAAGTTGATAATTTTGTAAAAAGTGTAACATTCAAAGCTGTTATATCAAAGACAGGGACATTTGTAAATCGAAAGATTTTAATACAATGAAAACATTATTTTGAAATAAATACATTTTTATTGGATACATCAATGTTTATAAAATGTTATTTACGGAAGTGATTTGCAACAACTACTTCTGCTTAAGGGACATAGATTTTCACATTTAATTAATTCATCAATGAGCCACCCATCCAGAGTGAGTCGTTCCTTGTACTTTTGATATAGTGTTAGCTGACGCATGATGTATGAATCATGACAAGATCTAAGAAATTCAGACCTCATACTTTGCAATGAGTCACACAGCATTTGAACTGCAAGAAAATTGAATTTGAATGATTACTGTTCTTTTATCATATTAAAGTTTCAGTGTCACATCTGAACAGTCAATAGCACCTAATACATTCAACATCCTGGTGAATTTGAAAAAAAAAAATACAATATGCCACATTTCAACTGTAATTAGTAATTACTGTATACTTATTTTGTAAAATGTTTAAAAGGGGCTTATAAAATTGTATTTAAATATAGAGAGAAGGAAGGTTGACTCATGAGCACACTGGAGACCGGAAAAAGATTATATAAGCAACATTACTTCTCTACTCTTATCTCTAATTTTTCTTCAAACCCAAAACATTTGTTCTCCACTTTCAATATTCTTCTCTTCCCACCCTTAATACAACTTCTCTGTCACCTTAAGACTTTGCCAGCCACTTCAATAACAAAATTGACTCCATCAGAAACGAAATCAGCTATCAACATACTTCCATTCTCTCACCCCCTCAAACGCTCGCTATCAACCATAACCCATATAACCATAAATTTAGCTCTTTCTCCCCTGTTACTGAGGAAGAAGTATCGGCACATATACTGAGCTCTCACCTCACTACCTGTCCTCTTGACCCTATACCCTCAAAGCTGCTCCCCTCCCTCTCTTATACCCTTACCCCTATACTCACACACATTATCAACCTCTCCCTCAGCATTGGTATATTTCCCTCATCTCTGAAACATGCACTGGTAACACCTATCCTCAAAAAACCTTCCCTTGATCCAACCTACCCATTCAATTACCGCCCTATTTCCCTACTCCCTCTAGCCTTAAAGCTTCCCGAAAATCTAATATATGCACGCCTATCCCATTGCCTTACATTAAAGTCCCTCTTCGACCCACTGCAATCTGGATTTCATCCCCATCACTCCACAGAGACAGCAATCGTTAAGGTTATGAACCACCTACTTACAGCAAAATCAAAAGGCCACTTCTCTCTGCTTATTCTCCTTGATCTGTCCGCAGCCTTTGATACTGTTGCTCCAAACCCTCCAATCCTTTGGCATTTGTGACACAGCCCTCTCGTGGTTCTCTTTCTACCTGTCAAGCCCTACCTTTAGTGTAGCCTTCTTTGGGGCCTCCTCTGCCCTGTTACCACTTTCTGTTGGGGTACCGCAAGGCTCTGTCCTCGGTCCCCTTCTCTTCTTAATCTACACATCATCATTAGGTTCCCTAATAAAGTCACACAGGTTCCAATATCATTTGTATGCAGACGAAACACAAATCTACTTCTCTGTACCAGAACTATCTCCTTCCTTGCTAACCAATGTCAATAACTTTCTTTCTCACATCTCTTCCTGGATGTCCTCTCAGGACCTCAAGCTAAATCTCTCCAAAACTGAGCTTCTTATTTTCCCTCCTTCTTCCAATATCTTCACCCCAATCTCTCTATAACTGTAGACAACTCCATCATTACCCCTACCCTGCATGCCCAATGTGTTGGGGTCACACTTGACTCAGATCTTTCTTTCACTCCTCATATTCAGCTTCACCTTGGCTAAATCCTGCCACTTCCACCTTAAAAACATCTCTTCAATTTGATATTTCCTTACACAAGACACAACTAAGATTTTAATCCACTCTCTCATCCTTTCCCACCTCGATTACTGCAACTCTGTCCTCTCTGGTCTCCCCAGTTGCCACCTAGCTACTTTACAATCCATAATGAATGCCTCTGCCAGGCTCATCTTCCTTACACGTCACTCTTCATCTGCTGCACCTCTCTGCCAAACCCTTCACTGGCTTCCTCTTGCCTCCAGGGTTAAACACAAAATTCTCACTCTCACATACAAAGCGATCAGCTGCATTGTTCCCCCCTATATCTCAGACCTTGTCTCCAGATACCCTCCTTTCCATCCCCTTCACTCTGCTCATGACCTCCTACTCTCCTCCTCTCTTGTTACTTGGCTCCCATTTTGTGGAACTCTCTGCCTCACTCCACAATACTCTACTGTTCAGGGATGCAACCTACACTAACCTTTCTTTATACCATTTCTTCTCCTCCATTGCTATCCCCTTAAACCCCCTTAGCATGTAAGCCATGCAGTTTGTAGATCACATTCTTTAGAACTGACTACAACAGTGCTACTCTTGGCAGGGCCCTCTACCCATCTGATCCCTATAAATGTTTCCTTGTATTCCACTTATGTTTATAGCGCTGCGGAATCTGTTGACACTCTACAAATAACCAATAATAATAATAAAAAAGATCCAGTAATCTGGAGATTAAGCAAACTTGTATTTTAACCATACTGTGAATGATAGGGGTCATTGGAGGGATGAAAGCTGCTCCATGTCATTGTTTTGAGTGGCTTCATGTGGACACATTCATTGTCTTGAGAAAGTTTGCAGAGGACAAATGAAACACGTAGACAGGACAGTCTATTTTTAAAGACAAGACGTGGCACTGAATAAGAGACATTTTTAAGCTAGACTTTTAAGCCGGATTTTTAAGTTGTTTTTTAAAAAAATGATTTTATTGGAAGAGTCCGTGGATTTACAGAGTCACAAGAGGAACAGAGGTCACTACCTGCTGAATTTTGCGGAGCGGAGAGACTCTCCCCTAAATTAATTTTATAAGGCAATCTTTATATGGATCTCTTGTAAGTGCAATAGATTGTGTGCACAAATAAAGTATAAAACACTTTACCTTGAATCTGGGATGCTCTGTGTGTTCATATCTTTCCAGTGTGTCTAAAGCTTGAGCACTCCTTGTACTCAGTGAATGTGGAAGCAGCACCAAAGATTCACCACCAAGGGACACAGCATCTTGAATTAAGGAACTCTGGCATTATTTAACGTATTTACCATACTCCCTGAGTCATAATTGTGAGGTAATTAAGTGGGTTTGTAATTTGTACATAGAATGAACTTTATCTTTTTTGGAATAATATCTAGTTAATATTTATTGGTCAGATTTTGTAAAAACAAGGTTAAAATTTAGAACTGTACATTATAACATAATTAGGCACCCTGTGTCTGTATATATTTTCTTTGAGATAAACATAAATGAATGTTCTCATATAATTAATATATATTGTGCCAAAGATCAAGCCCAGCCTAACAGTTTTTTTGTTGCAGTGTCCCTTTAGGGGTTAAAACATAGTCAAAATTGAGCCCCTTATACATTACCTTGACACTCCTAATCTAATCAGCCCTATCTTTATAGCCATCAAACCCACATCGCAACTAGTAATTAAAGTATTAACCCCTAAATCCGTCAACCCCAACATTGAAGACTACCTAATAAAAGTATTAAGCCATAATCTGCCATTAACCCACAACACAATAAACCTATTAAAGTATTAACCCCTAACCTGCCAAACCCACACAACGCAATGCTAATAAATCTATTAACCCCTAACCCGCCAAAGCCCACAACTCAATGCTAATAAATCTATTAACCCCTAACCCGCCAAAGCCCACAATGCAATGCTAATAAATCTATTAACCCCTAAATCTCCAAAGCCCACCACACGCAAACAATGAAACACTAAGCCCCCTACATTAACCATATTACATAAATGAAACTAAAACTAAATTACAATTGAAATAAAAAAAGCTAACATTACTTTAAAAATAAAAAAAACTAAGTCTAAATTCAGCTAAAATTACAGAAAATAAAAAAGCTAAAATTACAGAAAATAAAAAACAAAATTATCAAAAATTAAAAAATATACCTAATCCCCCAAAATAAAAACACACCCTAATCTAATGCTAAACTACCAATAGCCCTTAAAGGGCCTTTTGTAGGGCAGTGCCCTAAAGAAATCAGCTCCTTTCCTTAAAAAAAATACTAAGGGGGCGTGTCCAAGCCGTAGCCATGAGTAGTCATGTATTCTTGCAGCTCCGGAACTGGCTTAAATTATATGTTAAATATTTCTTAGCTAACACTTTGAACACTCTTATAACTAGAGGCATCAGCTAAGAAGGGGTTCTGGGGCCAGCAGACACCTCTTTCTACCTTGATCCCGACCTCAGAAGAACCGAATCAAATGAGACTGCTGGCGCCGGCCTACACCAGATCATCAATACCCCCACCCGGTCAGACTTCAGGCCGGGTAAGAGCAGCTCTTATCTGCTAAAAGTATCACGCTCAATAACCATAGCTACACTCCCATGGTGCAGACCACATTGTCTAAAGGTGCCTGGAGACACCGCATACTAAAATGGAGTCAGATATAATACTACTACAAAAACGGATATCATGCAAGATGGCGGCTCAGTTTACCTCCCTCACAGAGAGCTTGAGAGAGGGGAAGGGCAACTACTTGGACGGAATTTTGACATACAGACCAACATTGCACTTGTTGAGTCCTGACAGATGGGGAACATGATAAGGATGGTGATAATCCCCAAGATGAGAGTGATATGTCAGCTACAGTAGTGATGTATAGGAGTGCCAAAGGCTAAAGTATTACACAGGTATTTAGAAAGGAGGTGACAGAGTAAACTGGAAAAACCAAACAATGTCAAATTTGCTTATGGGGACAAAATTACTATACCAATTAAACAGGTAGATGAATAAACTCAGATCAATAAGTCAAATAGTTCATGAAACCTATATATTTATTTATAGGGAACGATCTCTCAAGATGCGATAAAATGTAAGAATACAATATTTTATAAAATAGTACTAGTATATAAATATTGTACACGGATAAAAATCTAATAAAAGGTCCACACTGGGATCAGCCCAAAAGGACAATTATAAGCCAGGAAGCCATCATCGGAGAATAAAGGAAATATACAATTCAGATAATGTGTCAAAACCTCGATTAAATGACAGACAATGTGAACTATGCAAAATTTTACAAATCAGAAAAAATACAGAAATAATAATATAGAAAATAATAATGATATAAAAAATGAATCGATAAGGGGTTACCTTGGGTATAATTAGCCCAATATAGATATAAGTAGTGAAGGTCTGAAGGTCTAAGTGTGTCTAAGGAGCTAAAGAGCTATGGATCATATAGCCAATTTGAAGTGTAGTAAGAGTTAAACAAATATACAGAATAATATACTCAATGAAAAAACTGTGAAATGAATAAGTGCTAATTATTAGCAGTGGGAAAATGGGTGCTAAGAAATAAAAAAATCCATATGCATAAAAACACAAGAATCACAAAAAAATGCAAAAACATAATACGACGACAATATTGTGATAAAAATGTGTGAGTGGTGTTGAACACAATAGTGTATGATGTGTATCACTAAACCAATCAACGAAATGACCAATATAACAAATTGGCTTATGGCAACTAAAAGAGTGCCAGCACACTTAAAAACTAGAAAACTAAAACAACTAAAAAAGAGATTTCTAAAAATTAGTAAGTATAAACGTCCATGGGCCCATACTTATGGTGCTAATGATATTTAACGAATTAGAAAGTCCCAAAGGTGGTGACCAATAGAGATGTCTTGAGAAAGGCCCTTGTATAGGGCTGAAATGCGTAGACATTTCCGCAACGGGATTTGTGAGGCTATTTATCTTTCCAGTATCGTTTGTTTGGGTGAGTTTATTATCTAAAGAACCCGCCCGCAAACGTAGTTTGTATAGTTTTTTTTTCTCTTTTTCTTTTATTTAGGTTATCATCTACATCCGGATAATACAAACATAGGATTACCTTTGAACAGGATAAACTTATTCGTTTCACCATCATTGCACCTATTGGTCACCAACTTTGGGACTTTCTAATTTGTTAAATATCATTAGGACCATAAGTGTTGGCCCATGGACGTTTATACTTACTAATTTTTAGGGATCTCTTTTTTAGTTGTTTTAGTTTTTTAGTTTTTAAGTGTGCCGGCACTCTTTTAGTGGCCATAAGCAAATTTGTTATATTGGTCATTTTGTTGATTGGTTTAGTGATACACATCATACACTATTGTGTTCAACATCACTCACACATTTTTATCACAGTATTGTTGTTGTATTATGTTTTTGCATTTTTTGTGATTCTTGAGTTTTTATGCATATGATTTTTTTATTTCTTAGCACCCATTTTCCCACTGCTAATAATTAGCACTTATTTATTTCCCTGTTTTTTTCATTGAGTATAATATTCTGTATATTTGTTTAACTCTTACTACACTTCGAATTGGCTATATGATCCATAGCCCTTTAGCTCCTTAGACACACTTAGATCTTCAGACCTTCACTACTTATGTCTATATTGGGCTAATTATACCCAAAGTAACCCCTTATCGATTCATTTTTTATATCATTATTATTTTCTATATTATTATTTCTGTATTTGTAATATTTCGCATAGTTCATATTATCTGTCATTTAATCAAGGTTTTGACACATTATCCTAATTGTATATGTCCTTTATTCTCCAATTATATATATTATAGGAACTCTTCTAGAATATAAATTGTCTTCTTCCTAGCTTATAATTGTCCTTTTGGGCTGATCCCACTGTGGACTTTTATTAGATTTTTATCCTTGTACAATATTTTTATTGTATCCTTATACTAGTACTATGTTATGATATGTTGTATTCTTACATTTTATTGCACCTTGAGAGATCGTTCCCTATAAATAAATATATAGGTTTCATTAACTATTTGACTTATTGATCTGAGTTTATTCGTCTACCTGTATAATTGGTATAGTAATTTGTCCCCAAAAGCAAATTTTACATTGTTTGGTTTTTCCAGTTGGCTCTGCCACCTCCTTTTTAAATACCTGTGTAATACTTTAGCCTTTGGCACTCCTAAACATCACTACTGCTATTATCCAAGAATTTGTTAGGGACACTTTTATAGTGAGCTTGTATTCCATCTAGGCACCAGTTACTATATTATTATTTTTGATATGTCAGCTACACTACCGGATGGTGACGCAGAGCTACAGCTACGCAATATCTGTCCGGACTGTCTACGGGGCTACTATGCTTGTTTTAACACTCCTACTTTGGAACAATGTAGCCCACATCCTCTGTAAATTCGGCCGGTTGACGGGGTGGTGGGAGATGGCAAGAGGTCTCAGTATTTGGGGATGCGGAGGCCGGGATATTTAATCTGTCTACCTGAGCACCACACAACTCTGAATCTCTTGTATTTCAGTACACTTTGGAGTGCTGCTGAGCAAGGGGACTGTGCATGGCAGTGTATGCCTCAATGGAGGGGTCAGACTGCTACATAATTTTGAAGCTCAAGGAGGAGCTTGGACTCTTTAATTTCAAAATGGAGCAATGATTAATTCAGGAAGTGGCAATCTAGAGTGGGCAAGTTTACACAATATAAACCAGTTATTTTTATGGCACAAGTCTTTGATATACTCCTATTTTCAAGCTCTAGGATTAGTTGATGGCCGGTCAGTGGAATGCACTTGTAATTAGGTCCGTTAAATATTCATATATATTTTTGAATCAAGAAGCATATTTATCCCATGCTTCATCTTACCAGGAATTACCTCATGGTTTATTATGAAAGTAGGCTACTACTATTAAACCCTTGTAGAAGATTGTCCCTAGTCACCTTGTAATACCTGTTCACAGTAATCACAGCTAGTCTAAAGGAAGTTTTCGGTCAATTTTAACTTCAATCGGGTTTAGTTTAGGCAGGCCTCCAACTCTCGTTTTCCTTCTACAATCTACAATAGTCTCCATTTTGTCCATAAATGGGCAGGAGACGTGTTGATATTATCTATATTTTATCAGCCTGCATGCACTTCTGTGCCCTCCGAGGTGTTGGTCCACAGCTATATTACCAGCCGCTGAATATCTTTAGGGGACTTATATAATGGAGGCTTCTATAAAATATTAATTTCAGGTTAGGTAGATAATTGCCTTCAGCCAGCAACATTTTGTTCTCAGTATAGAGTTTTAGTTTTATTGTTTATATTTCAGCATAGTAAACGTGGTACTGTTTAATATCATGTGTAAGTTCTCATCTATTTCCATGGCTTAAAGGTCACACTTAATTCTATTACATAGGATATTACTTCTTATGCATATCAATTATATTGGGGGCCAAGAGAGAGCAAGTGTGTTAGTTGAGATTCTCCTCAGTTTCATGTTGTATTATCAGGGTACAAGATTGACCTGGACTAGATTGGGAGGCTTCGCCATTAAGTATTAGTTACATTTCAATAGGAGATAAGAACATCAATTTGTATGTTATTACAGATTATCACTCTAGTATGTAAAAAGGGCTAGTATATATGTTTCAGATGACAATTGTAATGCTACTGTTCAGAAGAATTAGCCATGATGTTTAAAGGTTTAAATCTAAGTTATAAATAGATGCTTAGATTCAAATAAATGAATAGGGCACTTACATTAGCTTAGATAGGTGATACTGTTTAGTGAAGATATATTTAGCACACTGTTCGATATGTATTGAATGTCAATATGTTTTGCATCATTGTGTGTGTACTGTTTTGTCTTTCTTGACATATGATGTATGATTATAGTACCTTAATAAAAAAATAAGTTCCCAGTAAAAAAAAAAAACACCCACCAAACCCCCAAAATAAAAGAACCTAACACTAAAAAACCTAAACTACCCATTGCCCTGCAAAGGGCATTTGTATGGGCATTGCCCTTAAAAGGGCATTTAGCTCTTTTGCTGCCCTTAACAGGACATTCAGCTCTTTGAAAAAGTGCCCAATCCTAATCTAAATAAAATAAACTCTCCTAAAAATTAAAAAAAAAACATTAATCTAACCCCCAGGTTGGTACTCACGCTTCCTGAAGTCTGGCAGAGAAGGTCCTGTTCTAGGCAGAGAAGTCTTCCAAGCGGCGACCTCTTATTTCTTCTTCTAGGAACAAGCTGGAGCGGAGGGTGGAGCTGAAGACCGATGACCGCAGAGCTGAAGACCGGCAACCCTGGAACTGAGAACCGGCGACCCTGGAACTGAAGACCGGCGACCCTGGAACTGAAGACCAGTGACCGCGGAGCTATGAAGCATGGAGGATCCTCTTCGTATGATCGCTGTCATACACTGAATAGTGAATTCAAGGTACGCAATTAAAAATGGCGTCCCTTGAATTCCTATTGGCTGATTTGAGTCTTTAAATTTAAATCAGCCAATAGGATGAGAGTTACTGAAATCCTATTGGCTGATTTAATTTTTAATAGCGTACCTTGAATTCACTATTCAGTGTATTGTTGTGATCATACAAAGAGGATGCTCCACGCTCCATGGCTCTGCGGTCGCCGGTCTTCAGTTCCAGGGTCGTCGGTCTTTAGCTCTGCAGTCATCGTTCTTAAGCTCCATCCTCCACTTTTTATTATAGTCTTAGGCACTGGCAACTCCAGGGAAATTACGGTTGCCGCTGGCTTCATCGCCGTATATGTAATCTCGCCCTACATGTGTGAGAGCAGGAGCGAACCTTGTCCACCAATCATTTCATAAATGTGTTTAACTCAAGTATGTTTAAAAAAATAAAACCTTTAGGTAAAAATGAACAGCTTTATGAGAGTGCTACTATAAATAAATAACCACATATACTAAATAGGGTTGAAAGGTAAAATAAAGATGTGATATAACCAAAACAATAAAACAATAAGTACTACTCCTTTTTGAAGAACCATTAAAGGCACAATAATTGCATAATCATCAAATGCACAATAAAAAAGACAATGCAATAGCACTCACTCTGAATTTTAAATGAAAGTATATTTTTTGATACATTTAAAAAAGGAATTTCAATTTGCTAGTCCCCTATATCATGTGACAGCTATTAACCAATCAGAGACTCATATATGCTGTGTATTCCTGCATATGCTCAGTAGTAGCTGGTCCCTCAGAAATTGAGTAGATAAAAAGAGTATGCGCAATTTGATAATTGAAAAAAATTGAAAAGACTCTTAAAACTGCATTATCTATATGAATCATGAAAGTTTAATTTCGACTTTAGTGTTCCCTCTTAACTGTAGTTTACTAAACAATTCAACTATAAAATCAGAAGGCTATGGTAGGAAAGAAATAGTGTGAATTTTCTGTTAGCTTTAGCAATAAGCAAATATACTAAAAAATACACTTGTAGATTGTAAAGATTCAGTCAGAGCTGTAGATCAGTCACATAGTTAAGAGGCAGTATTAAAACAACATAAACAATGCTATTCACTTTTAGCAGAGCTGTTGCTTCTCATTGTGTATAATCTACACATTTTTGGGCCAGATTACAAGTGGGGGGCTAAATAATGCTCCCTCTTAAATGTTAATTGTGCTAGAAGTAAGCTTTTTGTGCCTGTGAGGTTGCCCTCATAGTATGGGGTCGATTTATCAAGCAGCGGATGCTGCAATCTACCCCCCTGTAAGACCGCTTCTCCTTAACTCATCCTCTGAGGTGGCGGACAGCAATCATACCGATCAGATACGATCGGGATGATTAACACCCCCTGCTAGCAACCGATTGGCTGTGAATGTGCAGGGGGCTGCATTGCACAAGTATTTCACAAGAAATGCTTCTGCAATGATAAATGGTGGCAGCATATGCTGTCGGCATTTATCAATGTCGGGTGGACATGATTCGCTTCAACTAATCATGTCCGCCCCGCAAGTTGATAAATCGGCCCCTATGAGTAGACAGTAAACTGTTTTCGCTCTTGCACTAACCCAACGAGTGCAAAAAGCTAAACCAAAAGTTCCGTACCCATTCATGTATTCCCCAATGAAGTTAATGGAGCAAAAAAGTGAGAGAAAAAAATGATTGCATATTCTAATGTGCGCTAACCCAACATGAAAATATTATTATTTCACATTCCAGTTTTCTTCACATATTTTCTATTTATTCATTAATACATATTTCTACATGTATCTGTTTTTTGTATATATCTATAATAACATATGCATGGTTATATAGAAATATCTATTAAAAATACTTAAAACATTTTCTGCTACGTGCAGATCATTGGAATTTGAAATATTTACAAAAAATACACACTATAACACTTTATTAAAAATGAATATTGCATAAATATGTTTTTTCACGTTTCCATCTACCTATCTGCAAATGGCTTAATTTGTATATATAAACATACAGTCATGGCCAAAAATATTAGCACCCCTGCATCTCTGTCAGATAATGCATCACTTTGCCCAGGAAATTAATGCAATTACACATTTTTAGACATTCTCATGTTTATTTCTTTTGTTTGTATTGGTATGACACAAAAAAAAGGCAAATCTGACAAAATCCAGGCAAAACTCCAAAAATGGACTGGACAAAATTATTGGCACCCTCAATTTAATATTTGGTAGCTCACCCCTTGGAAAAAATAACTGAAATCAATTGCTTCCTCTAACCTTCAATGAGTTTCTTACACATCTCTACTGGAATTTTGGACCACTCTTCTTTCGCTAACTGCTCCAGGTCTCTCCAATTGGAAGGGTTCCTTTTCATGATTGCAGTTTTGAGATCTCTCCACAGGTGCTCTATGGGATTGAGATCTGGACTCATTGCTGGCCAGTTCAGTACTCTCCAGTGCTTAGTCTTAAACCATCTCTGGGTGCTTTTTGATGTGTGCTTTGAGTCATTGTCCTGCACTAAGACCCATGACCTCTGACGGAGACCCAACTTTCTGACACTGGGCACTTCATTACACCACATAATTTGTTTGTTGTCTTAATATTTCATAAGGCCATGCACACAGTCAAGACATCCAGTGCCTGAAGCAGCAAAGCAACCCCAAAACATCAGTCAACCTCCACCATGTTTGACTGTAGGGACTGTATTATTTTCTTTTTCTAAAAACAAGAGAATGATGGGCTTTACCAAAAAGCTGTAATTTTGTTTTGTCTTTCCACAGAACATTCTCCCAAAAGGATGTTGGCTTCCTCAGATAAGTTTTGCCAAACTCCAATCTTGCTTTTTTATGTTTTTATGCCAGCAGTGGGGTCCTCCTGGGTCTCCTACCATAGGGTCCCCTTTCATTCAGATGGTGACATATGGTGTGAGCTGACATATTTGTAGCCTGTGCCTGAAGGTCAGCTTGAATTTGTCTGAAAGTTGATGGATGTTCTTTATCCTCCATTCGAAAATTCCTTTATTGCAATCTTTGATCAATTTTTCTCTTTCATCTACATCCATGGAGATTAGCTACAGTGCCATGGGCTGTAAACATCTTGACAATGTTGCGCACAGCGGACACATGAACATTAAGATCTCTGGAGATGGACTTGTAACCTTGAGATTGTCCATGCTTTTCCACAATTTTCATTCTCAAATCCTCAGACAATTCTTTGCTGCTCTTTCTCTTCTCCATGCTCAGTGTGGCACACAGAGACACACAACAGAAAGGATGAGTCAATTATTCACTAATGTTTTTTGTAATTTAATGTTAGGTTTCATTTATGTAACTTAGTATTGGGGTAATTTAGGGGGTGTTAGGTTAGGGGGCTTAGTAACTAAATTACGGCTAGATTACGAGTAAAAAAGCAGTGTTAAGGCTCATAACGCTGCTTTTTCACTACTGCTGCTATTACGAGTCTTGTAGGTACAGCTGTCCCGCACACTTTTTTGAAACTTACGCAATTTTCGTAAAGTCTTTTTTCAATGGGACTTCCATAGCGCCGGTATTACAAGCTTTTTTTTTTAAGACCAAAAAGTGAGCGGTACAGCCTATCCCGCAAGATTCGTAATGCATTCTAAAGTCAGTAGTTATGAGTTTTACACTACAAAGCTGTAGCATAAAACTCATAACTAAAGTGTTAAAAAGTACACTAACACCCATAAACTACCTATTAACCCCTAAACCAAGGCCCTTCTGCATCGCAAACACTAAAATAAAATTATTAACCCCTAATCTGCCACTCCGGACATCGCCGCCACTAGAATAAACATATTAACCCCTAAACAGTTGCACTTCCGCATCGCAAACACTAGTTACATATTATTAACCCCTAATCTGCTGCACCTAACATTATCTACCGTTAATAATGTAGGTGTCAGCGATGTCCGGAGCGGCAGATTAGGGGTTAATAAATAAAATGTAGGTGTCGGCGATGTTGGGGGCAGCAGATTAGGGGTTAATAAGTATAATGTAGGTGTCGGCGATGTCCGGAGCGGCAGATTAGGGGTTAATAAATATAATGTAGGTGTTGGCGATGTTGGGGGCGGCAGATTAGGAGTTAATAAGTGTAAGATTAGGGGTATTTAGATTCGGGGTTCATGTTAGGGTGTTACAGAGCTTTACGCTGCTTTTTTGCAGGTGTTAGGCTTTTTTTCAGCCGGCTCTCCCCATTGATGTCTATGGGGAAATCGTGCACAAGCACGTAAAACCAGCTCACCGCTGACTTAAGCATCGCTGGTATTGGAGTGCGGTATGGAGCACAATTTGCTCTACGCTCACTTCTTGCCTTTTAACGTCTGGTTTAGGAAAACCTGTAATACCAGCGCTGTAGGTAAGTGAGCAGTGACAATAATGTGCAAGTTAGCACTGCACCCCTCTTACCGCAAAACTCGTAATCTAGCCGTTAGTTATTTGCATTGTGGGGGGGTTCACGGTTTAAGAGTTAATAGGTTAATAAGGTTTATTGTGATGTGGGGGGGTTGGTGGTTTAGGGGTCAATAGGTTAATTAGGTTTATTGCGATGTGGTGGTTGGCAGTTTAGCAGTTAATAGGTTAATTAGGTTTATTGTGATGTGGGGGTTTGTCGGTTTAGGGGTTAATAGGTTAATTTGGTTTATTGTGATGTGGGGGTTTGCGGTTTTAGGGGCTAATATTTTAATTATGTTATTTGTGGATTAGGGGTTAATTACTTTATTAGTTTGCAATGTTGCCCGTTTAGGTGTTTGTTAACACTTTGCGCGGGAGGTTATTTTTTTTTTATACTTTGTGTGGGCGGTTATGTTTTTTTTATTTCTTGCGGGCGATTGCGTGTTTTTTCTATGCTGCATCCAGGTGGATTCCGAAAATGCCAGGGTGGTGAAAGAATCCACCTTCGGATTGAGGATGCGTGCACAACTGGCAATGGCGACGGAAGCGTTACAAACACGATTATAGTATATATATATATATAAATATATATACAGTATATATATATATATATATATATATATATATATATATATATATATATATATACACTTAATTAAAAATTAATATTGCATAAATATGTTTTTTCATGTTTTCATTTACCTAACTGCAAATGGCTAAATTGCACACATATATATATTTATCTGATTTGTAAGTTGATCAGATCAACTCTGTGCTCGGGGGGAAAAAATATTTAAATAACAATATTAGGAGAAAAACTGTGGGAAAAGAAATCCACACAGTAAGATCCCTTTGTCCGGCACCAAGGGATCTTACTGTGTGGATTTCTTTTCCCACAGTTTTTCTCCTAATATTGTTATATATATATATAAATAAACAATGACAAGTGTAAAGATTGTAGAGAATGAAACTAAGTTATAATACTAATTCTAATTATAGACAAGAGGAATGGTGATCTACAAGAACATCAAATCATGTATTGAAAAATGAGTATAGCAAAATCAGGATTAGCTAGAAGATGAATTGCATATGAAACATACTTCACCCCTATCCAAGTGCATAAAATAAATGGATAATAAAAAATTACATGAAAAGTTCATAAAAAGTCCATAAAATATTCATCAGAAAAATTGTATTGATATAATGATATTCATGGAGAAAAGACAGAAGAATGAAGGCCCAAAGTGATCCACAGAACACCCACACCAACTGGTGACTCCTTCACACCCCACTGGATGTACACTTACTTAAGCTACCCTCAATCCATATGAGGTAAGTACAGGCACTGAGATCTGTAATCTTCAGCTTTGCAGGCTCCCTGGTGGCACAAATCCCTTTATAAAGCTGTTCCGGTCTTGGTCTCAATGCTCACAACACCGGGATATAAGGGAGATATAAAACCATAATAGGCTAATAGTGTAATACCATTTATTACTGTTTATTAAATACAGGAAAAAAACTGAATACAAAAAATATTTAACAAGACAATTAAAATAACACCCAATATGGGTAAGGCTTAAAGCCTAAAAAACCTAACTCATTTTGAAGGGTTAAAATTAATCAGAATCCCTTCTTCATCAGAGGTATCATACAAATCATATGACTCTTTGTAAGCCATATTATGTTTTAACTGCTCTTGAAAAAGATGGTATAACTGCTGAAACGTGTTGAGCCAAATAAAAGATACTTTTTTGTTCCTTTTCCTGACCGCTTGTTTATCCAATACTATTCTGTCAGTATTTTACACTTGTGAAATGTGAAATTTCTTATCAGACACAGATACAGTCCTCTTGGAAGAGCCATGGACAGAGCGGAATCCTTGGGAACCCCCCATGAACCAGATCCTCCTTCTACAACCTCGATTCAGTAGTACTATGAAACTACTGTCCTAATCTTACCTTGGGAACAGTTTGTCTCACCAAGGGGTGTTCTCTGCTTTTCAGTATATTAAGGAAATGCATACATTATAATAGGGCTCAAAGAAAATATCATTTAAAAAATCATACTAAATTAATAAATTAAATAGTTTAATAAAAATATGCAGTCAAATTTGTATTATTTAATCAATTAAAAAAACATAATGAAATTAACATTTTCCACCTGCAAATCTAGCTATTTTTTTTTTTTTTTTTGCAAAATGAAAAGTGGCAAAATTGTGGCAAAATATGCAAAACACTTACTACCCTAATAGAAAAACGTATGTAAGAAAAATAGGGGATTGTAAGTTACTATGTGATACAAGCAGAGTAATGTGATTTGCATTGGCTGCAGGATTTAAAAAGTGGGTCCCTTACTCCCTTCTAACTTCACTCTGCCCAGTAAAAATTCCCTTTCCAGCAAGCTCTTTTACTTTCTATTGGAGACATCTTACAACTTACAGGGACAGCTTCTTTCTTTAGATAATTCCCTGAGAGCAGTCCCTGCTAGTGGACTCCTGGGGCGCGATCCGATATAGATCGTAGTTTTCGGCGCAAGCGAGGTAACCCGCGTCGCCCGCAGTTTCAGCTCGCAACTCGAGCTATCCAATATTCAGCGCCGTCAGATGCTAAACTGGCGTAAGTCAGAAAAACCGACGAGCAGGCAAAATGTGCGCAAATACACCTTTTAGTCGTCGCAAGTACTTGCGCCTGTATTTTGTTCACGTAAAGTCTCAATAAAGTGTAGTTTTATGCAAATTAGCCTACGACTCGTAAAAAATAACGCCAGTTCTAAGAGATGCGCCACGTAATGACGAGATTCAAAAATCATACTTAAACACCTGCGCAGCCGCCATTTCTTTAGTGTGTTTGGTTGGTTCTTGGAGCTACAGCACACTACAGCGAGTAGAGAGATTAGTGGTAAGAGTAGTGAGAAAGGAGCATTTCATTAAGTTAGTTAGGTCGGATTGTTGGATTGCTAAGCCTGTACATTTACTTACACTTTTTTTCATATTGCACACATTTTGCATACACACATATACAAAATACACAACACTTTTTTTTGATAACACCCTACACTTTTTTTTTATCTTTTACAGTTTGAAAGGCTGAGTGTCTGGTTGTGATTGTGTGTGATTGAAGTGGGAGTGAGTGTGAGTGTGTGAGTGTGTGTAGTGTGAGGATGTCAGGGAGAGCTAGGGCTGGGGGGAGGAGGGAAGGGGAGTCGCAGGGAGAGGATTATGGACAGGAGGAGCAGCAGGGTCCCCGTCAGGGAGTGAGCGGAGTGGGGAGAGGGAGAGCCAGAAGAGAGGATGGGAGTGGGGTTGCCCCAAGGCCAGGCACACTTAGAAGAGGGATAGAGGGTGCACATGGGGATAGAAGGGGGGAGGAGGGAGAGGATAGGGAGGAACCCACACCAGGGACATCCCAGAGAGGGAGCCAGGCAGCCCAGGACGAGGAGCGTATGAGGTGTCCGAATTTCAGTTTTGCAGAAAACCTCGCTCTAGTCCAGGCTGTCCTGGAGAACCATAATGCCCTCTTTGGACAAGAGAAGGGCAAAGGAGTTGCCCGTAGGCGTAAAGATGCTTGGCAGAAGGTGGTGGAGGCCGTCAATGGTGTGTCCCAACAGAGGAGGAATGTGGATGGCCTAAAGAAGAGGTGGAATGATTGAAAGGGGAGAGTCAAGGAGAAGATGGGCCAGGAAGCAATGTC
The DNA here is from genome assembly GCF_027579735.1 of Bombina bombina. Taxonomy (NCBI): domain Eukaryota; kingdom Metazoa; phylum Chordata; class Amphibia; order Anura; family Bombinatoridae; genus Bombina; species Bombina bombina. The sequence goes on along the minus strand of NC_069504.1, from coordinate 935,578,808 downwards.
CCAGAGGGCAACAGGAGGTGGGCCTCACTATGAGGCCGAATACAATGAGTGGCAGGAGCTTATTCGTAGGTCCCTGAGCCTCACAGCAGTCCGTGGACTTCCAGGGGCTCGTGACTCAGGGACTGCAACATCAGCACAGCATGCTGGTGAGTAACATCCCACACACTAGTATTATATGTATTTGAGTTATAACATCCTATATTGTCACACATTCATGTACACAATGAGGAGCATGGTATTTTGCTTACTAACAACAAAATATACAATGAGATTTAACATTAAAGGGACATGAAACACAAAGAAGTTTATTTAATTATTCAGATAGAGAATACAGTTTTAAACAACATCCCAATTTACTTCTATTATCTATTTTTCATTATTATTTTCATAATCTTAGTTTATTAAATATCAATGCACATGGGTGAGGCAATCACACGAGGCATTGATGTGCAGCCACCAATCAGCAGCTTCTGAGCCTATCTAGAAATGCATTTCAGCTAAGAATATCAAGATAATGAAGCATATTAGCTAATGGAAGTAAATTACAAGTTTGTTTAAAATTCCATGCTTGGCTAGCTGAATCATGAAATAATAAATATGGGTTGCATGTCCATTTAATGCTACTTAACACATTGAAAATCATGATATGAGGTGGAATAGTGAAATACTAACATGTCTCAGAGTAACACAGGCCACAAGCCACATGTAGACTTTTCAGTAAATGGACACCATAGTCATCACAACCATAGTGTCACTTAAAGAACACATTTTCTCCATCACTGACATGTACACAGAACTATTGTATGAAACACATACATGTATACTTTGCATATTAAAAACCCTCATATCACAAATCTCAATGTGCACATGCATGTTATAGAGTTTGACATGAGAATGTGGATAGGCCCTAGCATGTACATTGTATGCCCACATGGATAGATATCTGACTGTACTAATCCCTCTCATCATTTGACTCCTCCACAGAACCTCCAGTCACCAGGGTGCCTACGCCCATGAATCCCCCAACACCGGATCAAAGTATATGTCCACCTCAACCACCGGTCCAGATAATACAGCAGGAGTATGCCAGGCATGACATGGCTTGGACTGCCTCAATAGAGAATCCCAATATCATGCCGCCTGCATTACAGGAGGATACCTGGCAGGAGCCCTGGCCGGAGGAATATTCCTTTGGCTTGGAGGGGGAGCCACGCCAGCCCCGAAGGGTAGATGTCTTTACCCCCCCACAAGAATATCATGCCACTACAGGATTATACCAGCAGGCTGAGTGGATGCACACCAGCGGCCATTGGGACTATCAGTCCATCCCGACATCTGTACCATCAGCAGCAGTTGGAAGAGCTCCACCAACTGAAATCCATCGCCCTGCACCTCCAGCTCATATTCCTGGGCCTGCACCTCCAGCTCATATTCCTGGGCCTGCACCTCCAGCTCATATTCCTGTGGCTGCACCTCCAGCTGAGATTTCTGTTCCTGCACCTCCAGCTCATATTCCTGTGGCTGCACCTCCAGCTGAGATTTCTGTTCCTGCACCTCCAGCTCATATTCCTGGCCCTGCACCTCCAGCTCATATTCCTGTGGCTGCACCTCCAGCTGAGATTTCTGTTCCTGCACCTCCAGCTCAGATTCCTGTGGCTGCACCTCCAGCTGAGCTTTTTGTTCCTGCACCTCCAGCTCAGATTCCTGTGGCTGCACCTCCAGCTGAGCTTTTTGTTCCTGCACCTCCAGCTGAGATTCCTGTGCCTGCACCTCCAGCTGAGGATCAAGAAATGGAACCAGTGCCTATTGTCCCTGCTGGTGAAGAGCCCATGGATCCATTGAGTTCCGCCATGGGTGAGGAATACATCTCCCTACAGAGGAGGCAAACATTGACGTGTGAGAGTCTAACGGCAACGTGTGAAAGAATGCAGAGGGACCAACGCAGGTTCCATAGGAGCCAACAGCGTTTACAACAGAGATCCATTGAGCTGCAAAGGGACATGGCAGCATCTGTAACAGCTATGGTCCAAAACCAATCCCAAATGCTGCAAGTCATATCGGACATGCAAATACAGAGTGACCACAGATGGAGGGAACAGAACCAACTGTTGGGTGTTTTGGTGGAGCATTTCACCCACCAGCAGGACATCGCATCAAGCATCTCGTCTGTGACCAGCACTCCTACTGGATCCACACAACCCAGGAGAGGCAGAAGACCCACTCCAGGCCCCTCATCTAAGAGGTCTAAAAGAAAATAAATATTATTCTATTTCATCCAAAATCTTGTCCTCTGTTATTTACCATCTAATTGTCATCCACATCCATGTGAGGTGTGTTTTAGTACAGTAATATTGGTAAAACATATAATAATACCTGTGTTGAAATGGACCAAAAAGGTATTATAATGTTTCTGACATATTCCTGCTCAATAAACAACATCACATGGTTGTGTCTCAACGGTACATATAGTAATATTCACTTCTAAGATGTACATCAAGGTTTCTCACATCCAATATAAATTGACACGTTGGTATATATAACTAATAATGTATTTAAAGAAGGTGTGAACATAAGGTATAAATATCCATTATCCTCATTCTTAATGATAGTGAACTAAACATGAATGAAACAAATGAGAAATATACAGTAATTAGGGTTGTTAAAGGGACATGAAAGCTAATTTTTTTCCTTCATGATTTTGAAAGAGAAGATAATTCCAAAAAAACTTAATAATTTCCTTCTATTATTTATGTTGCTTCATTCTATTGATATTCTTTGCTGAAAAGCATATCGAGATATGCTTGGTAGCTGATGATTAGTAGCTGTATATAGATGCCTCCTGCGATTTTTTCACTGTGTGCATTGCTATGTCTTCATTAAAGTATATCTAAAGAATAAATGAAAATAGGTAATTGATTTAAATTATAAGGTTTTTACAAATTATCTTCTCTATCCTTAATCATGAAACAATATGTTTGGGTATAGTGTCCCTTTAAGGGAAGGGAGTTGGGATGTAGTAGTTTCACTTACATGCAGTGCAAATCCAAAGTTTGAAATTCTGCAAGACATGATATATACACATGCAATGGTTGGTGAGGTACTGTCAAACATCATAATACATGTGAATTTTACGGTTTACTGTACTTATGAATAAGTAACTTACAGGTGAAGTATTCCCGGATGACATAATCCCTCACTTCATTCCCCCTCAGTGTCCTACTGTCCACATCCTCAGGTACAGGAACCAGCTGCTGCTGCTGCTCTGGGTCAATGTCCCCCAACAAACGTGTGTCCACAGCAATGTTGTGTAGAATACAGCAAGCATTGACAATGGAACACACTTTGCTGGGGTTATACTGTAGTGCTCCGCCTGTAACATCCAGACACCTGAACCTGGTTTTTAATAGGCCAAAGCTCCTTTCAATGACATTCCTTGTTCTTATGTGTGCCTCCTGGTACCTGAGTTGTGGCTCTGTAATGGGGTGCACCAAGGGGGTTAATAGCCATGGTCTGCAGCCGTACCCTGCGTCACCTGTCATGTAACATATGTGTTTGGATTACTACAGGTACATCATGTGCTTTAAAGGGACACAACATGAATCGCATATAAAAGATAGATTTAATAAAAACATTAATGGAAGTAATCAGGATAGTTTATTAAAATTAAAAGGCCTATCTGAATAATGGAAGTGCAATTTATACTAGACTGTCCATTTAATAAGAACCTGCAATTGTTAGCAGCTTGATAATTAACTTAGATTAGATCATTTTCTCCATTCTATAGATAACTTTTGATGACAAGCATATTAGATATGCTCAATAGCTGCTGATTGGTGGCTGCACATAGAAGCCTCATATGATTGGCTCATATATGTGAATTAGAATTTTTTAAAAATAAGATATATAAAGAATGAATACAATGATATAATAGAAGTGAATTGTAATGCTGTTTAACATTGTATTCTCTATCTGAAACATGAGATGAAAATATGTGTTTAGTGTCCCTTTATTAGAAATATACAGACAGAATGAAGGTACTCACCAAGCAGCCATCCTCCCGAAAGTGTTCCATTTTCAAACATATTGAATAAGGAGGTCTGGCACAGGATGTAGGAATCATGTGCACTCCCTGGGAAGCCTGCATACACATGTAAGAATTTCAGATTGGTATCGCAGACCATCTGGCAATTCAATGAGTGAAACCCTTTCCTGTTAATATAGAGGATTGTCTCCTCATGTGGGGCCACAATACGCACATGTGTGCAATCAATTGCCCCCATGACATTAGGAATACCCCCCAGTCGATAGAAGCCTTGTTTAAGACGGTTCCATTCCTGGGGGGTATGGGGGAAATGAATGTATTGTTGTGTCTGGTTATCTAGAGCAGTCAGAACCTCCCCTAGAATCCTGGAGAAGGTAGACTGTGCTAGGCCAGACACAAGCCTCTCTGTTGACTGGTATGAGCCAGTTGCCAGGAAGTGTACAACACACAACAGCTTCTGCATACCAGTCAGAGCTCGGTTCCTATACGCTTGAGGGTCAATATCATCCTTCAACACCTCATATAGGTTAATGAGGCTTGCAGATGTCAAGCGATATTTTTCCCTGACCTCCACTTCTGTCATCCCAAACAGGGTGACCCTAACCCTGTGTACCCTTGGTGCTCTTCCCCTCTGCTGATGCCTTCGTCTTATAGGCCCTGCTGGCCTATGGGCAGCTGCAGCAACAGCAGCATGGGGAGCACCAGGAACAGGGACAACAGCAGGAGGAGCAGGGAGGGCAGCAGCAGCAGCTGGAGCAGGGACAGCTACAGCACCATGACCAGGGACCTCAGCAGCAGGGATACCATCCAAAACAGGGGCTTGTAGGGGTTCCAGCACCCCTTGTGCCCCATGATGCTGTCTCACTCTAAATGCAATATACTGCAAGGGAAACATGGTGGCTAATGAGGGTGTGCATTAGCAGGTGTTTTAAGGCTGCAGGTGAGAGGTTGTGCTGTTTGTGATTGGTTTGACACACTTGCAGGGGCAGGAATAATAAATGCTTTTAAGAGGTTAACTATTTGTGAACAAGCTGCTGCTATGTATATTGTTAGGCATGCATTTGTTAGGCCTTCTGAGAGTTACGTTGGTTTCTAAGTCAGTGCAAGGGTTCCTGCGCCTTCAATTTGTGGCGAGCTGAGAATTGAGTAGATTTTGTGAAATCTGGGCGCGTAAGTCCTTACGCCGTATATTGGATAGCAAATTGCGCGTGTTTTGTATGTCAGTCTATGGGCCAAAAAACTACGGGCGACGCCAGAAATCTACGCGCGTAACTTCTAGCTTACTCCGTATATAGGATACCAAACCCGTGCAATTCTTGGCGTCGCCGACTTTTGCGGGCGACGATTTTTATCGGATGGACCCCCTGGTATCTAACTTCTGGCCTAGCGAAATTTTGATCATCTGGCCCATAAACTTTAGAAACACAGATATGATTATCATTTACCTATGATTATGACTGATAAGCTGAAATGCGTCAGACCGGTCATGCTGTTCGGCATGTCTTTGATTTTTATCCCCTGATGTGCTTACTGCAACTTGGATGAAATAATTGTTTTTACTACAGTAGATCTGGTCAGTGTCTATTTTCTTTTGGACATTTGGACTATCATTTACCTTTTGAAATGTACTTTTAAGAAAATACAGACCCAACCTCTAGATCTGATATGAAAAAAATTAGAAACATCTAGTTAATGAAATGGCAAAAGGCAAATTTTAGGAGGGAGTTGTGAATTAGACATTAAAGAAATACTTCTCTTGACCATATTGTAATTTGTCAATTTTAACTCACTATTATTTGTTTATTTTTTAAATAAAAATACATAGTATTCAGCATTACCTTTTGGTTGTAAATATTGGTTGTTTTATTTGTTTCCCTTATTATGTCAATGTCATTATCAGTTGAATTGGCAAAGTTCTCAGTCATATATCCAATATATTATATGATGGTTATTTGTTGCCGGTCACGGATGTATACATACTACACCCACCTTATATGATATTGCCCTTACTTAGCACTGAATGTCAGCCCATATGATTACACTTACTGCATGCAGAATTCATATGCATGTAGTCACATCACGGACATTAGCATCTTCACCAAATTGGCCATTTTTAATATTAATTCACAGCACTATAAAAATTATTTCTTTTATATTTATATACCCTTAAGGTATTATTAATCATCCATTTATTTTAACATGTTAATTCATAGACTCTATTATTTGATCGAATTATTTTTTAAGCACATATCACAAGATGTTATTAACCTCTTTTATGCCACTTGCCCATGTACTATGATGTTAGGAATGGACTTAGTGTGTTCCGCTCCCCTCATCATTCATTTGATCACCGACAGGCCCCACTAATAGATTGACTGTCAATCCTCACTTTTGTCCGTCCACATTCACGCCCCCATTACACGGGTGTACGTCATATTGTCCATCCTCTTTGCTTTCATCTATCCACTTGATTGGATCTTTGATTTTTCCGGCCACTCTGATTGGCCCACTCATATACACCCCTGTATCGTAATCCACACACCCCTTGGCTAACATTCACGCGATCAGCTCAGACGCCGTGTCATGTTGCTATGTTAATCTTAACTGATCTTTCTAAACAGCGCGAGTGATGTGGTCTACAATCTATAGATATTACTTCAATAGGTAATTCTAAATTTGGCCTGACCGGTCTAGAGGTTTTGGGCGTGACTTTAACCACACACCCCCTCTCTGTCATCAAACCTGTTGCGAGATTGACACAGGAGGGTTACTATGGAAACATGAAGCGTCTATTATAGTCACCCTCTAAACTAATAAATATTTTAATTATTATTACTTTATATTCCCCAAACCAGTAAAGGAGTAATATATGTAACTACTTTATCAATAATAAAAAATATTGGTATGCTCAAAATTAAATGTAATAAAAAGTTGTTACTAATAAAAGGCTGTTACTATTAACAGTTCATACCACTATTAGACTAAGCCAGGGTTGCAAATGATAACACACTAGAATTACTTTATGTCTCTAATAAGATACCATATTTTGTTGTCTTTGGAAAATGATTGCTTATATAGCATACTACAATAGGTTCTGCAGATTTTATAGAATTTTATATAGTTTTAATCAAAACAATGTTATAAATAAAAACTGCTGTTCACCTCATTATGTGTATAATGGTATACCCCAATTAGGGTGTGGATTTTGTTCCGATTAATGATTGGTTCTTGTTTATTTTAAATATGGCAGTTGAGAGTATGTTTGTATAGCCTGATGAAACAGTGTTTAACACTGAGAAACGCGTTGCTGTTGTTTTTAATTTGGAATAAATTTTATCTTACTTTTTAACTCTCTACCTGCTGCATCATTTTGGCCCAGGCCAATTATATTGTATTACCATCCATTTGGAACTTTTTGGATCTTTGGTGTGAGCTATTTTGGACACTGATTTGCTCCCATTATACCTCCTTGGATATCCCTGGACTCTCCCTGGCGAGACGAGGAATCCCATCTGACGACACACTTCAAAAGAGGTCTACCGGACGACGTGTGGTTCCGGACTGCGAATACTGCACATTGGTGCCTTATACTGTGTGAGTAGGATTCTTGTGATCCAATTGTTGCTTTTATCTATTTTTATGATCTGCACCATGTGGCGCCCTCTATCCTTTCCTTCCTAGATATATCATCCGTGTTGCGGCACAACACCCTGGAGGAGCGGCCTACACTTTCTTGGAATACCCTCATCTATCTGTCAGTTTTTGGAATTGCAATTGTGTATTCCTGGACTTTGTATTAGAATACATACACTGAACTATATAGTTTGTATTGTTTTCTTCACCTTGGAGTGCCATTACATTGATGTTCTAATATTAATATCACAATACTGTTGTTGCTAATTCATATATTAACTATTTCTATTTTTATAGCTCACTTACTTTTAATTTATCATTATTTTTAATACCAATCCTAGGTGCATCTTACAAGTGCTTTAGTGACGCTATCACTGAAGCACTAGTTATTGAATTGGCAAATGGGCTAATTTTTAAATCATTATTGTGTGTGCCCCTTTATTTAAAATTGTGTCAGAGTATTTGTTTTCATTTTCTTTTGAGTGTAGACGGCTAATGTGTTTGAAGGGAAATGCTAGTTAGAATGTGAATTATTGAACACCTAGAAGGGATACTCTGTTGGAAACAAACACTCCCACACTAAAAATGCAGGGCACTGAGGTCTGAGATACTATGTACCTGAGAGGTACCAGTGATGATGTATCCAATACAAGGAGTTATGACCAAGTTCCAAAACGGGACACAACCCTACTGTTAACATACTGCATTTGGTGATGTCATAATAGCTCCTTGTGATACACTTTGTTTAAATACATTTATGCACCTTCTTTCAGAAATGCTATTTATTTTCAATCAGAAATGTGATGATACTACACTTTCGCAACTATCATGTGTATGTTTTGAAGACTATAAAAGATAACAACCTAAGATCATTCATGCAAATTTAAATTAATATGTTCAGGGGGATTTCTCTTTGACGCCTCAGAGGTTGCAAATAGTGTAAGTAGAAGTGGTCTAATGACTGCTGCTTCATGCATTGCGAGAAGCAGGCTTCCATGTGTGAACCTGCCCTGTAAGGGCTCCGGAGAAGCTTATGTTGCTTTATACATGGAGCCTTTGATCTATGATTTTCCCATTACATTTTAAAGGGACAGTCTACTAAAAAAAAAAAAAACTTTCATGATTCAGATATGGGCATCTACTTATCAAGCCGTCAACCGCAAATACGCTGGAATTCCGCAGCATATTTGTGGCGAGCCTGATTCCCCTTAGTTATCAAACCCTACAGACTGCCAAAAGTAGAATTTTGTGACGTAACATACGATCCACCGGGCAAAGTCCGACACAGATCGATGCTTACGTCATTACAGATGTTCCGAATGCAAATTCGGCACTATCTGACTACTTTTGCTAGTTAACAAATGTCTACCAGGTACGTTCGCCACTATTTTTATTGCCCAGTGTACCTGGTTTTCAATCCGCCGCCCTGGAGATGGCGGATACCATAGGAATCAATGGGAGTCTGAAAGCAGAAAAAGCTCATGTTTCCTGCTGCCCGATATCCCATTGATTCCTATGGTAATGTTTACACCTAACACCCTAACATGTACCCCAATTCTAAACACCCCTAATCTGCCGCCCCCTACACCACCGCCACCTACATTATACTTATTAACCCCTAATCTGCCCCCTACACCGCCGCCACCTACATTATACTTATTAACCCCTAATCTGCCCCCCCCTACACCGTTGCCACCTACATTATATTTATTAACCCCTAATCTGCCACCCCCTACACCGCCGCCACTATATTAAATTTATTAACCCCTAAACCTAAGTCTAACCCTAACACCCCCTAACTTAAATATAATGTAAATACATCTAGAGACAATTACTATAATTAACTAAATTATTCCTATTTAAAACTAAATACTTACCTATAAAATAAACCCTAAGTTAGCTACAATATAACTAATAGTTACATTGTAACTATCTTAGGGTTTATTTTTATTTTACAGGCAAGTTTGAATTTATTTTAACTAGGTAGAATAGTTATTAAATAGTTATTAACTATTTAAGAACTACCTAGTTAAAATAAAGACAAATTTACCTGTAAAATAAAACCTAACCTAAGTTACACTAACACCTAACACTACAATATAATTAAATTAATTAACTAAATTAAATACAATTACCTAAATTAAATTAGCTAAAGTACAAAAAAACAAACACTAAATTACAGAAAATAATAAACAAATTACAGATATTTAAACTAATTACACGTAATTTAATAGCCCTATTAAAATAAAAAAAAGTATACCTTGGTGCCTGAGGGGTTGAATACCCATCTGGACTGGCACTGCTTTCTCTAACTTAGCCTACTCGCTATGTCTAGCCATATGCTGATTGTAGACTAAGACATATATGGCTTAATGTTAGGTCTGATTATATGACTGCATTCCACTTAGTGGCTATTAGATAATATATTGGTTTCCGGATAGAATGTTGAAAACACATTAGGATATGCCAATATTAATTAATATTACAGGTACTACTAAGCAGTCTCTTACCGTGTTATGTTACTACTTTGTATACCAATATAGTTCATGAAATAGCTAACTAATGCACACTATATATTTCACATTAGCTGGGTAGTTATCTGATAATAGGGATCACGGTATAGATTGACAGTCATAGTGTATATTGTATTATTGTAACATGTTTATTTGTTTAATTTGTTTGTAGTGACGCGGTGTCTGATAGCCATGGCGACGGACTGAGCCTGCGCAGTGGTGCGGTCAGAACGCTGGGGCGGCTTCCGGTTTTGTGGCATGGATTGTTTGGTGAAGGGTATTTAAGGAGCAAGGTATGTACACTATTTTTATGGTCTGAGGACGGGGCTAAAATCCCCGAAATGTCACCTTATGATACAATAAAGTATTATTGCTAAATTTGTCAAGACCCGGTGAGTACTTTACTTTGATGGATTTTGTATGATTATTTGAAGCTCCCTGGGCTGTTGTTGGTTAAAGTGTGTGCAGAGCCCTGCAGTGAAATTTATATTATATTGGCTCTTTTTTGCACCCTAAATTGGAACTTTCTGCTCTGGACTACCTACAGTTAACTGATTCTTAACTTTTGTTTTTAATTCACATTGGTTTCACTATGGAGATACATGAAGCTGTGACTGACATGACAGAGGGCACAGATGAACTTATACAAGGTGCCATTGTTTTCAATTATACAGAGGATGATGCAGGATAGAATCCACTTTTCTGCCTTTCCTGCCAGTGATTTAAAGGAACAGCCAACTCATTTTTATACAAAATGGTTAAAGCTAAGAAAAAGAAAAATTGATCTATCCTTACATGGGACATTCATATCTGAATATCATAGGAAATTATTCATCCCAAGGGGATTCAGAGTCAAAAATATTCCAGCAGTAGGAAGGAACAATAATGCCTTCTGTATCAGGTGGTGTGGCATTTTAAACAAATGTTCTTTGGACCTGATGCTCCTGGTAATAGAAGAGGTCAGGGCATTAATGTCCAAAGCGGAGACTGAAATACAGCAATTTGAAGATATGCATAAACCAACCTTAGAGGCTGACCAGGAGACTAACTGGATTGAAAAACTCAATAGACAAGTACAAGAATTTGAATCAGAATTGATGAATTTTAAGAACCGCAAATGGGACACTGCGGCTTTGGACTATAAAGAAAAGAGGGTCTATAGATGGTTACTTTTTGCAGATGAATGACAGGCATTGATTGACAACAGACCAAGAAGACCCTGTTATTATAGACCAAGGAACATCACGACAGTAGATTTGTCTGGTAACAGTTCAGACTCAGATGTAATTTTGAGCTCAGCTATACCCCACAGGGGCAACAGTGGCGGAGTTGTAACAAGGTGAAAAAACCTGGGTGGTACAGGACACATATCAAGAGAGGGGGTGGTACGCAGAAGACCACAGAGGACAAGACGCAGAATGTAACCCCTGATATTGTGCTTAACTTGAGTTCTTACCAGTTATCACCTTTGGAAACCAGAATACTGAATAAGGGCCTCTCCTTTATTCACACAGTGTTTTACAAACCTTTTGATATGTTCATTGATGTGCAAAAATTTGAAAGAAATTTAGGGCTCAAAGAAAATTTTGGCAGAGACTCAAGTGATACAACTGCTAGGGATCTGAATTAAGGCATGAAGCTGAAACCAAAGAGCACGTATGATCCCACAAGTCTGAATCCCAGTATAAAGACCTATACAAGGTTGTTGACAGAACAAACAAATTAAATGTGTGTGTTGGCTAAAACAGAAAGCAGAAATAATCTGTCAAGAGAGGAGAGGTTGGCATTGGATAGCTTAAGTAGCAATAAGAATTTAATCTTTAGAGAAGCGTACAAGGGGGGTGCGTTGGTGGTACTTGATTATGTGTATTACCAACAAGAAATCTTGTCCCAACTTAATGATGATACTACTTACAAGCTGTTGTGTTCCCGACTATTGAAGAACCTATTTTTCTGGTGACGCTTGATGTGGTGAGCCTTTATACCATAATTCCACACACACAGGGGCTTGTGGCCATCCAGAAACAGCTTAACCGTTACCCTTCTGTGGGTCCTCCTGTGGAGCTAATTCTAGAATTACTGGAACTATGCCTCACCAGAAATTATTTAAAATTTGAGAAGTCTTTATACTTACAGCTAATGGGGACGGCAATGGGGTCGAACATGGCCCCATCGTACGCCAATCTATATATGGCTGAATTTGAGGAAAGGGACACTGACCTCTTTAAACATTGTCACATCAAGTACTTTAAACGTTACATTGACAATTTATTTCTTCTATGGACAGGCACTGAATTAGAATTGGAGAATTGGTATCTAAACCTAAATGCAACTAGACCTGGCCTACAATTTAAGAGGACTCACCACTCTCAGAGGGTTGATTTCTTAGATTTAAGAATATTCTTGGAGGATGGTAAATTACATACTACCCTATTCAGGAAGGAAACGGATAGGAATTCCTTGTTGGAGGCAACAAGTTGTCATCCGCCTTCATTGAAGAATGCCCTCGCTATTTCTCAGTTTAAAAGAGTGATACGTAATAGCAAATGTGATCAAGCACCGGAGCAACTAGGAGAAATGAGGAATAGATTCTTCCAAAAGGGCTACCGAGGGAAACATATTGATCAACACTTCCGGAGATTTGAAGAAATGGCTCAGGATACAGCTCTCCAAACCTCAACAATACGGGGTAATGACAATAGAATGATCTTCACTACAGCATTTACTTCTGACAAAAGGGGATTACCACAATTGGTGAAGAAAAATTGTAACATCCTGGAAATTGATAAGAACTTACCTTTTCAGGAGACACTACACCCTCAAGTGGGTTTCAGGAGATCGAGATCACTAAGAAACATCTTGGTAAAGGTTGATCTGGTCCAAAGTTATAGGACTACTAACTGGCTTCAGATTGTTAAACCCGGTTGCTACAGATGTGCTGGGTGCACTACATGCAATGGTCTGTTAAATGCAAAGTTTTTTACTCATCCTAGGACCAATCAGAGGTATACCATCCAGCATAGAGTAACCTGCACAATGACATTTATTGTGTATTTGTTACACTGTCCGTGTGGGTTTTTCTATGTTAGTAAAACTATAGACGATCTCCGCATCAGTATAGCCAACCATCGTGCTGCTATTAGAGCTTCCATGGACAAAAAGGGTTCTGAACAACCCATAGCTTACACTTTCTGGCCACACGGTAGCTGACCTAAGATATGTGATCATAGATCACATTCCTCCCCTAGTAAGAGGGGGGTATAGGGGTAAAATGTTGTAACAGTGTGAGTCCAGGTGGATCTACAACCTAGGTACCTTGGGGCCTGGGGGGTTGAATACCCATCTGGACTGACACTGCTTTCTCTAACTTAGCCTACTCACTATGTCTAGCCATATGCTTATTGTAGACTAAAACATATATGTCTTAATGTGAGGTCTGATGATATGACTGCATTCTACTTAGTGGCTATTAGATAATATATTAGTTTCCGGATAGAATGTTTAAAACACATTAGGGTATGCCAATATCAATTAACATTACAGCTACTACTAAGCAGTCTCTTACTGTGTTATGTTACTACTTTGTATACCAATATAGTTCATGAAATAGCTAACTAATGCACACTATATATTTCACAATATTTCACATTAGCTGGGTAGTTATCTGATAATAGGGATCCTGGTATAGATTGACAGTCTTAGTGTATATTGTATCATTGTAACATGTTTATATGTTTAATTTGTTTGTAGTTATGCCGCGTCCGGTAGCCATGGCGACGGACTGAGCCTGCGCAGTGGTGCGGTCAGAACGCCGGGCGACTTCCGGTTTTGCGGCGTGGATTGTTTGGTGAAGGGTATTTAAGGAGCATGGTATGTACACTATTTTTATGGTATGAGGACGGGGTTAAAATCCCCAAAACGTCACCTTATGATACAATAAAGTATTATTGTTAAATTTGTCAAGACCCGGTGAGTGCTTTACTTTGATGGATTTTGTATGATTATTTGAAGCACCCTGGGCTGTTGTTGGTTAAAGTGAGTGCAGAGCCCTGCAGTGGAATTTTTATATATATATATATATATAGAATTGCACTCCAAGCAGACAAATAATCCAGTGCCCTGGGTGCAGCAAACAAAATAGACAGGTATGTGAAAAAAGCGCACTCCAAGGGATCCTTAAACAGGCACTTTTATTTAGTGAACGTTTTCGGACATAATGTAGTCCGTCTTCACACAAAAAGTGTTATAACACTTTTGGTCTGAAGACGGACTATATTATGTCCGAAAACATTCACTAAATAAAAGTGCCCGTTTAAGGATCCCTTGGAGTGCGCTTTTTTCACATACCTATATATATATACAGGGAGTGCAGAATTATTAGGCAAATGAGTATTTTGACCACATCACCCTCTTTCTGCATGTTGTCTTACTCCAAGCTGTATAGGCTCGAAAGCCTACTACCAATTAAGCATATTAGGTGATGTGCATCTCTGTAATGAGAAGGGGTGTGGTCTAATGACATCAACACCCTATATCAGGTGTGCATAATTATTAGGCAACTTCCTTTCCTTTGGCAAAATGGGTCAAAAGAAGGACTTGACAGGCTCAGAAAAGTCAAAAATAGTGAGATATCTTGCAGAGGGATGCAGCACTCTTAAAATTGCAAAGCTTCTGAAGCGTGATCATCGAACAATCAAGCGTTTCATTCAAAATAGTCAACAGGGTCGCAAGAAGCGTGTGGAAAAACCAAGGCGCAAAATAACTGCCCATGAACTGAGAAAAGTCAAGCGTGCAGCTGCCAAGATGCCACTTGCCACCAGTTTGGCCATATTTCAGAGCTGCAACATCACTGGAGTGCCCAAAAGCACAAGGTGTGCAATACTCAGAGACATGACCAAGGTAAGAAAGGCTAAAAGACTACCACCACTGAACAAGACACACAAGCTGAAACGTCAAGACTGGGCCAAGAAATATCTCAAGACTGATTTTTCTAAGGTTTTATGGACTGATGATATGAGAGTGAGTCTTGATGGGCCAGATGGATGGGCCCGTGGCTGGATTGGTAAAGGGCAGAGAGATCCAGTCCGACTCAGACGCCAGCAAGGTGGAGGTGGAGTACTGGTTTGGGCTGGTATCATCAAAGATGAGCTTGTGGGGCCTTTTCGGGTTGAGGATGGAGTCAAGCTCAACTCCCAGTCCTACTGCCAGTTTCTGGAAGACACCTTCTTCAAGCAGTGGTACAGGAAGAAGTCTGCATCCTTCAAGAAAAACATGATTTTCATGCTCCATCACACGCGTCCAAGTACTCCACAGCATGGCTGGCAAGAAAGGGTATAAAAGAAGAAAATCTAATGACATGGCCTCCTTGTTCACCTGATCTGAACCCCATTGAGAACCTGTGGTCCATCATCAAATGTGAGATTTACAAGGAGGGAAAACAGTACACCTCTCTGAACAGTGTCTGGGAGGCTGTGGTTGCTGCTGCACGCAATGTTGATGGTGAACAGATCAAAACACTGACAGAATCCATGGATGGCAGGCTTTTGAGTGTCCTTGCAAAGAAAGGTGGCTATATTGGTCACTGATTTGTTTTTGTTTTGTTTTTGAATGTCAGAAATGTATATTTGTGAATGTTGAGATGTTATATTGGTTTCACTGGTAAAAATAAATAATTGAAATGGGTATATATTTGTTTTTTGTTAAGTTGCCTAATAATTATGCACAGTAATAGTCACCTGCACACACAGATATCCCCCTAAAATAGCTATAACTAAAAACAAACTAAAAACTACTTCCAAAACTATTCAGCTTTGATATTAATGAGTTTTTTGGGTTCATTGAGAACATGGTTGTTGTTCAATAATAAAATTAATCCTCAAAAATACAACTTGCCTAATAATTCTGCACTCCCTGTAGTCATACATGCAGGAATCTACAAACTAGATCCAAGCTATTACCCAAACTGTCAACTGTTCCCATTGGTCTTGTTCTGTTGTATCTCTGTCTCCAAGGTCTGTTGGATATTAAGGGATAGATGTATACTTTACAAAAAAAACATCATACATATTGCTTAAAAAGCGAAAACAGTGTGAATACGTACAATATAGACTAGCAGTATACATCAGTATATTTAACAATTAGTCATACATGCACATAGAATCTACAAACTAATAAGCAGTGTCACCAATACTCTTTGACAGTAAAATACTATCTACGATTATGCCATACATACAAGTGTCAATACTGTCCGGACAATAAGTCATCTAGTCACTTATAGCATTATACCCCCAAATTACCATTCTACAACTGTTTCCAAGTGTTGCTAGTCACTGAATAGAACAACAAAAAAGGGAAATTAAATGTCCTAATATTTTAAATAGACTTCTATAATGGACATAATGGTAGGATAATGGTTATAATCATGTGGCATGCTAACACTAATCCAGAGACACAGACACTATAAAGGAAGACAGCTCAAAATAAATTTTTGGACCAGTCATTAACTACAAAACACATTGGAAATCCAAATGCACATTCAGTCCCTTTGGATACATTGTATCCAGATTAAAAATGCATTGGAACTCTTTTTGCAGTAAACGTCTGGTCCTATCACCTCCTCTTGCCAACATGGGTACATGGTCTATTATAATATATCTTAAGTCAGAAACCCAATGCAGGTTAGTCAAAAAATGTCTAGCCACCGGTTGGTCAGACTCACCCTTTTCAATGGTGAATCGCCGACCGGTGGTTAGCCATTCTGGTCCTAAGATCATCCTGGGTCTTGCCTACATAAAATCTGCCACATGGACAGTGAAGCAGATAGACAATACATTTGGTAGTACAGGTGACCCTGTGTTGAATAAAGAACTTATTATTTGTCCAGGGGTGTATAAAGAAATTGCTTTGGATTAAGCCACCACAGGTAGTACAACCACTATACCGGAAGCAACCGTTCTTGGTGGTACTCAACCAGGTGGTCTTTGTATAGCATTCTTTGTTATTGGGCCTCAAGAGCAAGTATTTCAGTGATCATCCTCTTCTGAAGCCTACAATTGGTGTTTCACTCTCTATAAATGTCAAGGACTTATCCGTATGTTATCACTTATCCGTGGTTAGGATATCCCAATGTTCTTTCAAAGATTTTGAGAAATTTAACTTCTCAGGAGTAAAGGCGGTAATGAAGATCATCTTTTTTTTTATTCCCTTTGAGTAATGCTTAATCCTGAGTAATATTAAGAAAATCTGACAGAGCCTGACAAATCTGTGCCATACTATAGCCCCTTTCTTCAATTTTTCTTTTCATAGCTAATGTTGTAAAGAACTTATTTTCACCCTTATAGATCCTAAGATCCAGAAAGTCAATATGTTCAGCATAGTATGTCAACTTGAACTGGACCTGTGGGCCAATACCATTAAGTTCCTCAAACCAGATAAGAACTTCTGCTGTGGTGCCACACCATATAACACACAAATCATCAATATATCTCCTGAAAAAAATGACTCTGGTATCCATGAACACGTTGGTTTCTTCTGATTCAAACTGGGCCATAAATAAGTTGGCATAAGATGGGGCCATATAGGACCCCATTGCTATGCCAGATGTTTGAAGAAAAAATTATTTTTCAAATTTGAGGTAGTTGTACTTCAAACAAAAATCCAATAATTACATAATCATGTCAATTGGAGGACCCATATAAGGATATTTAAGAAGGTGTATTAAAACCGCTGCCATACCTTGTAGATGAGGGATAATAGTATACAGACTGGTCACATCAAGTGTGACTAGGATGTCATTAACGTCATAATTATCCCAAGTGTGCAAAGTCTTAATGAATTATATGGAGTCAAGAAGGAAGGAAGGAGTATTACGTACTAATGGTTGTAGTATAGCATCCACATAGGTTGCTATAGGTTGGAGGATGGACCCCCTTGCCGATACAATTGGTCTACCAGAGGGGCACGTAGGATTCTTATGCACCTTTGGCAAGGTGTAGATAACTGGTGTTATCGAATGGTGAACTTGTAAGTATTCAAAGTACACAGAAAGTCCAGCACACACTGTAGTAATATTGGGTGCAAGCTGTAACAGTGCACTGTACAACCCTGTGTCAATATCCAAGAATTCAAAAACAACAGCAGCACTTCACAAGGGTAATAAATACAAATCCTTTATTGCAGCCAAAAGCACAAAAGAAGCAGCAGCGATGTTTTGGACTACATGTCCTTAATCATGCTATACATACATCACTTCCTCTTCCACCTTATATACCCCATAGGGCACACCTACTTAAAAATAATTAACCCTTTATATACCACAACAGTACTACATTTTACAGTAGCATATGTAGATATCCTAACAATTTTTGTTAAAAAATACTATATACACAATAACATCTTATTCTCTTTTACAAATGAAAGAAGAAAGAAACAATACACAGTTATTTAGAGAGATCACAATTTCCCAATGCCAGCCTATAAAAGAGGGGTTAATTTGAGAGACACTTTGGTGAAAGCTGATATTGGTACTGCCAAAACAAATAGGCAAAGCTATATAACAGAAAAAATAGGGGTTGCTACCCTTGTTTGGGATGCTCATATTGTAATAACATGATAAAAGGGCCAAATTTTGTACATCCTCAATCGGGAAAAAAATTTGGATTAAAGATTTCTTAACTTGTAATACTGACTGTAATATATCTTCTTAAATGCCCGTGTGGGCTTATTTATATTGGTGAAACGACCTGTAGAGTTAGGGACAGGATTACTGAACACAAGTTAAGTATTAGGAGAAAAAAATCTAAAATCCCCAGTAGCTACTCATTTTCTAGTGGCCCAACATAGAGTCAGTCAACTTAGATTCCAAATAATAGAGCATATTTCCCCTTGTAGACGAGGGGGCGATAGAGAGCAGTATCTTAAACAAAGAGAGGCATTTTGGATATTTAGTTTGAATTATTAGCACCAATGGTATTTGTATATAAACCAAAGCTAATAAATTATGGCTAATGGAAATATTCCTTGAGAATCCTTTATTTAAGGATAGTTATTTCAGCACAAAAACAGATTCTGTTCTGTATAAAAATATTTTTTGATATATAATGATCTCTCCAAATAACTTTGTATTGTTTCTTTCTTCTTTCATTTGTAAAAGAGAATAAGATGTTATTGTGTATATAGTATTTTTTAACAAAAAATGTTAGGATATTTACATATGCTACTGTAGAAATGTATTACTGGTTTGGTATATAAAGGGTTAATTATTTTTAAGTAGGTGTGTCCTTTGCGGTATATAAGGTGGAAGAGGAAGTAATGTATGTATAGCATGATTAAGGACATAGTCGTCTGAAACGTCGCTGTTGCTTCTTTTGTGCTTTTGGCTGCAATAAAGGTTTGATAATTATTACCCTTGTAGAGTGCTGCTGTTGTTTTTTTAATTATTTAACTTGTAAGTATTCCCTTAGGGATTTAGTGATCACTTCTTGCTGTTGAAGGCAACATAGATAAGTGTCAGTCTTTGTTTTGAATGATTTAGTGAGGTCACCTGGAAGTAGTCTATAGGTGTTCACATCTGACAGTTGGGTCATGATCTCCCTCTTATAATTACCATTGTCCTGAAGTACCAGGGCACCCCCTTGTCCGAATCATGTCCTTCCTCATATGTTGGTCTTCAATCATGCAGCTCTTGACCATCCTTGAAAAGGTATTAATGCTGGAATTACTACTTTTAGGATCAAATATCCCCTTCTCCGTAATGTAGTAGTATCATCATCATTAGAAATGCCAAAGTACTCCTTGAGCCTTAGAGATCTCTGAAATTTGAACATATCAACGTTAAGTGAGAAGTCATCTGCATAGACAGTTGGTACAAACTTGAGCCTTTTTTGTAGAAGTGATTCCTCAACTTCAGTCATTGTATGTGAGCTCAAGTTAATAATGATACTTGTTGTAGTAGTATTCATTTGCACCACTGTTGTGGTGGTCTCCCTCTTATTCTGCTGCCTGTGTCCCCATCTGTGTGTGTGGCCTCTGGCCTGTCCAATTTTTGAGCAAGTTACCATGGACTGGGAACTCTTATTTACTTCACTGCCTCCAGAGGGTACTCCCTCGGTGTCTGAACTGTTGTCAGAAATCTCAAAGGTGGTCAATGGTCTAGGTTTAAAGGGACAGTCTAGGCCAAAATAAACTTTCATGATTCAGATAGAGCATGTAATTTTAAACAATTTTCCAATTTACTTTTATCACCAATTTTGCTTTGTTCTCTTGATATTCTTAGTTGAAAGCTTAACCTAGGAGGTTCATATGCTAATTTCTTAGACCTTGAAGCCCACCTCTTTCAGATTGCATTTTAACAGTTTTTCACCACTAGAGGGTGTTAGTTCACATATTTCATATAGATAACACTGTGCTTGTGCACAAGATGTTATCTGGGAGCAGGCACTGATTGGCTAGACTGCAAGTCTATCAAAAGAACTGAAAAAAGGGGCAGTTTGCAGAGGCTTAGATACAAGATAAACACAGAGGTTAAAAGTATATTATTATAACTGTGTTGGTTATGCAAAACTGGGAAATGGGTAATAAAGGGATTATCTATCTTTTAAAACAATAACAATTCTGGTGTAGACTGTCTCTTTAAATATTCTGACCCACCTATTTCTAGCATAGTAGCTTCTTTCTTGTGGGCCCAAAAGCCACCTATAAATTATTTTTTCTTTGTAATCCAGGGACCCAGCATCCCACTTACGTTCTTTAAAATTGATAAGCTCCCTCTCATAGGAGTCAGCCTGCTGCTTCCGCTTCTCCAACCATGTATCACTAAATATATATATATATATATATGTATTTAAGAATAACTAGACCATTTCCTGCTATGTGACAAACATTGGAATGTGAAATATTCATATTTCATGTCGGGTTAGCTCACTTGAGAAAATGCAATCGGGTTTGCATTACTTGTTGGGTGTTTTTCAAGCTCTACTGAAGTCTGTGGGGGAATAGATTAACGCGGTTACGTTAAATAAAGGCAAAGTAGCTGTTTGTAAACAATTGAATACACTGTAGCAGGTAAAATTGATCATTGCAAACAAAATTATAGGAGGGAAATAATATGATACAATGATCCTTTTAACCATGTGATTAAGTTACTCAGAAAATACTTATGTATTACTAAATGGTCCCATCAGGGAATATGAGATAAGCTTAACAGTCTCTTAAATCCCATGCCCATTGGAAAGCCCACCATTTTCTGAGTTAATTTACTTTAAAAGTGGAAAAAATAAATGATGAGGGTATATTGTAAAGTTATTGTGTTTTTGTTTTTTTTCCTAGCGAACCTAAATAAAAAGTTAACATTATAATTTAAAAGTGTTAAATATCCCGTTAATTATCACGTGTTACTATTTAAAAGATAAAAAAACAATATTTCATCATAACTTAATGTTTTCTACATTAGATCATTAGATCATTAGCTTATTTAGGGCTAGATTTCAAGTGGTGCACTAACGTTGGTGAACGCGCAATTTTGAAATATCACACCCACGCTAGCGTGCATATTACAAGTTGAACATAAACGCAAATTCGTCTTTTAACACTGAAAAAATGGTAATTTCAGCATTAAAACAGCAACACAGCCATTATGAGTCTCGTCGGTATAGCTGTACCGGAAGCCTTTTAGCCTGTAACGCAACGTCAGTCCCGCACTCATAAAAATGTCATTTTTTGCATGGGACTTCCATAGCGCTGCCATTACAAGTTTTGCAGTGAGGCTAAAAAGCTTGCGTTACACCCTATAACGACAAGATGCGTACCGCCATTTGAGAGCAGTAGTTATTAGTTTTACGCAACAAAACTGTTACATAAAACTCATAACTAATCTGTTACAGAGTACACTAACACCCATAAACTGCCTATTAACCCCCTAAACCACCACCCTCCCACATTGCAAACACAATTTAAATATTATTAACCCCTAATCTGCCATCCGCCCATATCGCCCCCACTATACTAAAATTATTAACCCCTATTTTGCCGCTCCGTGACACCGTCGCCACTATAATAAACCTATTAACCCCTAATTGCAAGCCCCCCACAACGAAATATACTAAATTAAACTATTAACCCCTAAACCGAGTCCCACACATCGCAATAAACTAATTTAAACTAGTACCCCGAAACCTAACGCCCCCCGAACTTAATATTAAAAAGTTTAAACTAACAAAAAACTAATATAACTATTAAACTAAAATTAAACTAACTACCAATTAAGGAAAACTAAAATACACATTAAAACAATTGTAACACTACTATAAAAATTACAAAGTAACAAATTACAAAAAATACTAAATTACAAAAAATAACATAGGAATTAACGGGGAGAGCCGGCTTAGAAAAAGTCTAAATTTAATTTAAGATAGGGAAATTGTAATTTTAATATAAAGTTAGGGGTGCATTAGGTATAGAGGTTACTAGTTTAAATTGGTTTATTGCGATGTGGGGGCTTTCAGTTTACTGGTTAATAGTTTAATTTAGTATATTTCGTAGTGGGGTCTTGCAGTTTAGGGGTTAATAGGTTTATTATAGTGGCGGTGGTGTCAGGGAGCGGCGGAATAGGGGTTAATGAATTTTCATAGTGGCGGCAATGTCGGGGGTTAATAACATTATGTAGGTGTTGGCGATGTCGGGGGCAGCAGATTAGTGGTTAATAACAATATGTAGGTGGCAACGATGTCGGGGCGGCAGACTAGGGGTTAAGAACATTATGTTGGTGCGGCAGATTCGGGGGCGGCAGATTAGGGGTTAATAATAATAATAACTAGTATTTATACAGTGCCTTTCTCCCAGTGAGACTCAAAGCACTTTTTTAGCGCTCGCTCTCGGAATTAATCAAATCAGCAGCTGAATAGTAATAGTTGTTATTATTACCCAGTTTAATGGTACTCATTTTATTGACCCAGAAGGATGAAGGGCTTAGTCGGCCCTGCCGCGGTTTGAACCTGTGTCCTTTGAACAGGCTTTTGCAGTCAGGGAATTTTACCAACTGAGCTTCCTCACCAGTGTAATGTAGGTGGCGGCGATGTCGGGGGCAGCAGATTAGGGGTGTTTAGACGTCGTTTTTATGTTAGGGTGTTAGGTTTAAACGTAACTTTTTTTTCCCCAAAGACACCAATGGGGCTGCGTTACAGATCTTTTCATTCCGCAATCTCAGGTGTTAGTTTTTTTCTAATATGCTCTCCCCATTGATGTCTATGGGGAAAGCGTGGACGAGCACATCAAAACGGCACTTATATTTTGTGCAGTATGGAGCTCAACGCAACCATATCGCACACACAAGCCGGCTGTTTGAAAACTTGTAATGGCAGCACTATGGAGGGTGAAATAACGTAACTTTTGTTGCGTTCGTTATATACCCTCTATAGCGCAAAACTTGTAATGTACCTGTATATGCATTGTGAAGTATTTGCTAATTGCAAGGTGTGGTTAACTTATAAACTGTATCACTGATGGGCTGCACACAGAACTGGCCTTAGAGGGAACACTGGTGTATACATGTGCATTTATGTTTATATGTATGCGTCTTACTGTGTATGTACTGTAAATATTTCACATTCCAATGTTCTTCACATAGGTGAAAATGTTCTATGTATTTTTAAATAGATATTCCTATATATATATATATATATATATATATATATATATATATATAAAAATCTAAGGTAGGTGGGCGCCAATAGCGCAAATAAGTGCTCCAATTATGTAGATAAAAAGTATATTTATTGTTACAAGGGTAAAAACATGACAGCAAAAAGCAGCTGTAAAAAGCACTAAAAATGACCTAAACACAATGCCAGCGTTCAGACCTCACGCAGACATGTTTCGTGTGGGACCCGCAATTGATCACTGCATGTGTGTGGTCTGTTCGCGCTACAATGTAAAGCTTACTTGTTTAAAGAAACAGAACATTTTTTAGACATTGTGTTTACTCTCACATAGATCTCCAGTGAACATTTGTTGAACATCAGATCTTAGTTCAATTTTATCTAAATTTTTTACATTTTGCTGTTTGTACATGGTCTCGCATTCAGAAATATGGTATTGTCATATAAAACTTTAAAGATCCAAATTAAGTAAATTCAGATATTTTACATATACATATTATACTAAACTGTGATGTATAATAAATAACACTTATCGTTTGAAAGTGATTAATCTATAGTAAATGGAATATGTACATCATTATTTAATATCTATAGATGATGCTTTGGACAGTACATTGTCGTGTCTATACGTTTTTTCACTCTAGGATCTCTAATATACATTTGTTGAAAAATATATCTTAATTCAATTCTAGCTTAATCCTTAGCATTTATTTGTTAAGATTTAACTGTTAGAGAGTTTTTTCTCTCCTCTCTGGGATTTCTGAAAGACATTTGTTGAAAAATATATCCTAATTCAATTTTACCTTGATCCTTTACATTTATCTGTTAATATATATTGTCAGAATTAGTAGTGTATTATTATCTTATATATTGATTAATTTCTACATATAATATATATAATTTAAACAGAGTGGATTATTATGTCCGACACAATCATAGAAAAAAGCTTGATAGACACTTATTATCCCTCTTAATTTAGATGTAAGCTAATCATTTGTAGATAAAAATAAGCACTGTTATATAGAGCCTTAGATGTATTATGGAACAAGATTATATAGTTCTAAAGCTATTGCATTTGGTAAAACTAATTTCATAAATCTTTTGTTATCATTTGGTGAAAATTGATACAAAGTGTTTTTATACATAGTATCTTAAGATTTACAAATATACATATGTTACTATTTGATGCCATACTAATTTCACCATATATTTAATTTAAATACTGTAAATAATTTCCAATTTTAGATTTTTCAATTTATATTCTTAATGAATTTAATCTTGTGACATATAATATCTATCTACCATTAGAAAAAAAACATTTTCCTTCTGTTTTTCACTAACTATAATCATTTCATGATGGAAATTATTTGACAAAAAGATCCAAATCTCTTCTGATATTTAGGCCCAAAGGGGTACATGTGTTTAATGTAAATATCCAGAATACTTCACGATTATTTAGCTTATTTTCTCTGTCCCCTCCTCGTTTCCACATAGGGACATGATCTATACCCTGCATTTTTAGAAGTGAGGCATCAGAGTTATGATAAGTTTTAAAATGTCTGGATACCGGCGTATCCGTGTCATCATCCTCTATAGATCTTAAATGTTGTAGGAATCTATCTTTCAGGCTACGTTTTGTTTTGCCTACATACTCTATATTACAATATTCACATCTGAGAAGATAAACTACATGCGTGGTGGCGCAATTAATGTAATATTTAATATTATATTCCTGTTGTGTAACATTCGAGATGAACTTGTCACCTTCTATTACATGATTGCAAGTCTTGCATATATTCCTTCTACATTTGAAAAAGCCCTTTCTCTCTTTCAACCAACATTTGTTCTGTTTGTTGGGTAGGTTAGATGGAGATAAAAAGTTTGATAAAGTTTTGCCTCTTTTTGATATTAGATTTACACCCTCACTAGTGATCTGTTTCAAAATAGGGCCAGAATGGAGAATTTTAATTGTTTCTCTTATAATTTTACTAATTTCTTTGAAGTCTGTACTATATGTAGTAATACACTTTGGTATGTCATGTAGTATTTTATCAGAGCCCTTAGTCTTATATGTCAGTCTTTCCTAGTTTTAAGTTGTACTCTTTCCTTTGCCTTACTCAGTACATTTTCACTATAGCCTCTCTGCTTTAGTCTCTCAGTTATAATTTGGCATTGTTTGTCATAATCTTTATCATTAGAACAATTCCTTCTTGCTCTTATATATTCCCCCTTTGGAATGCCTCTCAGGACATGTCTCAGATGACAGGAATTATATTGTAATATCGTATTCCCTGCAGTAGGCTTCCTATATAGTGTGGTACAGATTTTATTTTGTTCAGTATCAGCTTGGAGTTTAATGTCCAGAAAATTAATGTCATTTGAATTGTGTTCTCCTATAAATTTTAATCCACAATCATTATGATTAAGATATTGACAGAATGCTTCAGTTTCTGCTGTGTCCCCATCAAAAATAAAAAGCAGATCATCTATGTATCTAAAAAAATGTATGACCTTTTTCCAAAGACATGGAACAGCTCCCACCAACCCATAAATACAGGGAGTGCAGAATTATTAGGCAAGTTGTATTTTTGAGGATTAATTTTATTATTGAACAACAACCATGTTCTCAATGAACCCAAAAAACTCATTAATATCAAAGCTGAATAGTTTTGGAAGTAATTTTTAGTTTGTTTTTAGTTATAGCTATTTTAGGGGGATATCTGTGTGTGCAGGTGACTATTACTGTGCATAATTATTAGGCAACTTAACAAAAAACAAATATATACCCATTTCAATTATTTATTTTTACCAGTGAAACCAATATAACATCTCAACATTCACAAATATACATTTCTGACATTCAAAAACAAAACAAAAACAAATCAGTGACCAATATAGCCACCTTTCTTTGCAAGGACACTCAAAAGCCTGCCATCCATGGATTCTGTCAGTGTTTTGATCTGTTCACCATCAACATTGCGTGCAGCAGCAACTACAGCCTCCCAGACACTGTTCAGAGAGGTGTACTGTTTTCCCTCCTTGTAAATCTCACATTTGATGATGGACTACATGTTCTCAATGGGGTTCAGATCAGGTGAACAAGGAGGCCATGTCATTAGATTTTCTTCTTTTATACCCTTTCTTGCCAGCCACGCTGTGGAGTACTTGGACGCGTGTGATGGAGCATTGTCCTGCATGAAAATCATGTTTTTCTTGAGGGATGCAGACTTCTTCCTGTACCACTGCTTGAAGAAGGTGTCTTCCAGAAACTGGCAGTAGGACTGGGAGTTGAGCTTGACTCCATCCTCAACCCGAAAAGGCCCCACAAGCTCATCTTTGATGATACCAGCCCAAACCAGTACTCCACCTCCACCTTGCTGGCGTCTGAGTTGGACTGGAGCTCTCTGCCCTTTACCAATCCAGCCACGGGCCCATCCATCTGGCCCATCAAGACTCACTCTCATTTCATCAGTCCATAAAACCTTAGAAAAATCAGTCTTGAGATATTTCTTGGCCCAGTCTTGACGCTTCAGCTTGTGTGTCTTGTTCAGTGGTGGTCGTCTTTCAGCCTTTCTTACCTTGGCCATGTCTCTAAATATTGCACACCTTGTGCTTTTGGGCACTCCAGTGATGTTGCAGCTCTGAAATATGGCCAGACTGGTGGCAAGTGGCATCTTGGCAGCTGCACGCTTGACTTTTCTCAGTTCATGGGCAGTTATTGTGCGCCTTAGTTTTTCCACACGCTTCTTGCGACCCTGTTGACTATTTTGAATGAAACAGGTCAAAAGGGTGTGTGAGCTGTTACTAAGCTGACCAGAATTGCCTATCTCCTAATTGCACTTCTCACAAATTGTGCAATCAAATCTAAGGGGATTGAAACAAGGGTTGGAGATGGCGCCAAAGGCTATCTGGTGGGAAATAATGGAATGTGGGAATCACCAAAAATAAAATAATTTAAAAAAATATATATAAGGAATTTATAAAATATATAAGATCATATACATATAAAGATGTGACTCATATGCGTAATTAACACTTTTTGGTAATGAGGCAATCAACTGTTGGAAATAAATAAATTCAATTTATTAGAACAATCTATCATAAAACAGTTAATACACTTAATAGTAATAAAAAACAGTTAATAAGTTGCAATAGAATCATAAAACCACAAGGCACTAGTATCTAAATAAAAATTGCACTAGTATTGAAATAACAATTCAGTGAAGGTTAAAAAAACACAAGGTGGATTAAATGCACAATAAGCTACTTAGGAACCGGGTTGTATAAACCTGACTGGACGACTATAGAAGTTAATTTTGGAACAATAAATTGCGATAGGCACAGTCTCTAGAGCACAATGGACAGGATTCCAAAAATAGATGAATGGTCTTTTGATTAAGGTCGGTGAATTACACAATACAGTCCTTAAGGTGCTGATAAAACTTAAAGCTTGGAGTCTTCACCCCCACTCCTGAGGGTCTTTCTAATAACACAGTCAGTAGCAGGCACTTACCCGGTGCTCCAGTGTTATGGGCGGACCTCTTTACTCCGCTCACCTGTAACGCACCTTTACCAATCGATAATGCCTTTAAATGATTCTTCAAACAAAGTTTTGCTTCAAAGTGTGCACACTTCAGGTCCTCCTTGAAATAATGCTCCTACCGTATTCGCTCAGTACTTGGGTCAATCAACTTAGTTCTGGCGTTGCGGTCCTGGGAGCTTGTCGTGTCTGTGTCTTTTCAAAAATAAGCCGGATACTGGTATGGTCTACGCGTTTCAGCTCACCAGGGAGCCTTTGTCAAGATACCTTCCTCCAGCTGTGATCCCTTTTTAAAGGATTCCTCCATTAACCCTATACGTGCCTTTTAATGAATCAGTTGGTTCCTTCATTTACTTTTTATTGCTTATTTTGCCTCATGTCATGTTCATTATATGTTACCCATTTTAGATGCAGGTTTATTATTCAACCGGTTGTTAATTTGATAAAAAGCCTTAATCACTCAAATAATCCACATGTTGATATGTTACCGTTAAAAGCAACTTAATCCTATTTCCAAGTTTATTGTTCCAATTATTCACCCCAACAATCCATTACCCCATAGTCACCACAAAAAACCACAACTCCATATGTATATTTAACTCGATATTATAATCTGTAATCACTAGAAAAAATTGTTTATATAATTAGAATCGAACTCGCACCCCTTGCGTAAGAAGTCCAACCACCTAACCATTATGCTATACTGGATGTTTTCTTAAAAAGACACCAATATTAATATTTGACCTTTAGATAGCCTATATTTATTCTAATGTGCGATCTCATAGTATGTATTACATGTATTCCTTATTTTCTGATTAGTTTGAATATAAAAATCTTTGTTAGAATAAACTAGTTAAAAATAAATGTGTGAAAAAAAGATTTTCTTCTTAGCTTGGATTTGAACTCACAACCCTTGCAGTTGGAGTCTAACAACTATACCATCAGCCTATATTGGATGTTCCAATCAGACATGTTCTACCCTAATATTCTACCTTAACTTGGAATGTCTATATTCGAAAGGCAGTCTCTAAAATAAAATTATGCTTCTTTCTTAATAACTGGGTAGAATCGAACCCCAGACCTCCAGTGTATAAAGCCTCAACCCTAGCCATTTGGCTATTGGCTAATTAGTCAGTTCTCATTCTATTTGGATCTTTAGAAGGTTCGAATCTTTAATCGATTGGCATTTTCATGGTACATATATTAATATATGGAAAAATTTAGACATTAATGAAAATGCCAATCGATTAAAGATTCGAACCTTCTAAAGATCCAAATAGAATGAGAACTGACTAATTAGCCAATAGCCAAATGGCTAGGGTTGAGGCTTTATACACTGGAGGTCTGGGGTTCGATTCTACCCAGTTATTAAGAAAGAAGCATAATTTTATTTTAGAGACTGCCTTTCAAATATAGACATTCCAAGTTAAGGTAGAATATTAGGGTAGAACATGTCAGATTGGAACATCCAATATAGCCTAATGGTATAGTTGTTAGACTCCAACTGCAAGGGTTGTGAGTTCGAATCCAAGCTAAGAAGAAATTTTTTTTTCACACATTTATTTTTAACTAGTTTATTCTAACAAAGATTTTTATATTCAAACTAATCAGAAAATAAGGAATACATGTAATACATACTATGAAATCGCACATTAGAATAAATATAGGCTATCTAAAGGTCAAATATTAATATTGGTGTCTTTTTAAGAAAACATCCAGTATAGCATAATGGTTAGGTGTTTAGACTTCTTACGCAAGGGGTGCGAGTTTGATTCTAAGCAGGGATTAACCTTTTAATTTTTTCGTTTGATTAAGTCTAATTATATAAACAATTTTTTCTAGTGATTACAGATTATAATATCGAGTTAAATATACATATGGAGTTGTGGCTTTTTGTGGTGACTATGGGGTAATGGATTGTTGGGGTGAATAATTGGAACAATAAACTTGGAAATAGGATTAAGTTGCTTTTAACGGTAACATATCAACATGTGGATTATTTGAGTGATTAAGGCTTTTTATCAAATTAACAACCAGTTGAATAATAAACCTGCATCTAAAATGGGTAACAAATAATGAACATGACATGAGGCAAAATAAGCAATAAAAAGTAAATGAAGGAACCAACTGATTCATTAAAAGGCACGTATAGGGTTAATGGAGGAATCCTTTAAAAAGGGATCACAGCTGGAGGAAGGTATCTTGACAAAGGCTCCCTGGTGAGCTGAAACGCGTAGACCATACCAGTATCTGGCTTATTTTTTAAAAGACACAGACACGACAAGCTCCCAGGACCGCAACGCCAGAACTAAGTTGATTGACCCAAGTACTGAGCGAATACGGTAGGAGCATTATTTCAAGGAGGACCTGAAGTGTGCACACTTTGAAGCAAAACTTTGTTTGAAGAATCATTTAAAGGCATTATCGATTGGTAAAGGTGCGTTACAGGTGAGCGGAGTAAAGAGGTCCGCCCATAACACCGGAGCACCGGGTAAGTGCCTGCTACTGACTGTGTTATTAGAAAGACCCTCAGGAGTAGGGGTGAAGACTCCAAGCTTTAAGTTTTATCAGCACCTTAAGGACTGTATTGTGTAATTCACCGACCTTAATCAAAAGACCATTCATCTATTTTTGGAATCCTGTCCATTGTGCTCTAGAGACTGTGCCTATCACAATTTATTGTTCCAAAATTAACGTCTATAGTCGTCCAGTCAGGTTTATACAACCCGGTTCCTAAGTAGCTTATTGTGCATTTAATCCACCTTGTGTTTTTTTAACCTTCACTGAATTGTTATTTCAATACTAGTGCAATTTTTATTTAGATACTAGTGCCTTGTGGTTTTATGATTCTATTGCAACTTATTAACTGTTTTTTTATTACTATTAAGTGTATTAACTGTTTTATGATAGATTGTTCTAATAAATTGAATTTATTTATTTCCAACAGTTGATTGCCTCATTACCAAAAAGTGTTAATTACGCATATGAGTCACATCTTTATATGTATATGATCTTATATATTTTATAAATTCCTTATATATATTTTTTTAAATTATTTTATTTTTGGTGATTCCCACATTCCATTATTTTGAATGAAACGATTGATTGTTCGATGATCACGCTTCAGAAGCTTTGCAATTTTAAGAGTGCTGCATCCCTCTGCAAGATATCTCACTATTTTTTACTTTTCTGAGCCTGTCAAGTCCTTCTTTTGACCCATTTTGCCAAAGGAAAGGAAGTTGCCTAATAATTATGCACACCTGATATAGGGTGTTGATGTCATTAGACCACACCCCTTCTCATTACAGAGATGCACATCACCTAATATGCTTAATTGGTAGTAGGCGTTCGAGCCTATACAGCTTGGAGTAAGACAACATGCATAAAGAGGATGATGTGGTCAAAATACTCATTTGCCTAATAATTTTGCACTCCCTGTAGGTTGGCGTATGATGGGGCAAACTTGGCCCCCATCGCTGTTCCACGCCTTTGGAGAAAAAAATCTGATCCAAACATAAAAAAATTGTGGATAAGAAGATATTCAATAGCATTCAATAAGAATGCCTTAGTAGCTGAGTCATAATCACTGAGATAATCCAAACAAAATTCAATTGCTCTAATTCCTATATTGTGCTCTATACAGGTGTACAATGAAGATACATCTACTACTAGAAATCTGTAGTTATCTTTCCATGTAATGTTTTGTAATTTGTTTAACAGAGCTGTACTGTCTTGTATGTAGCTAAGAAGATTCTTAACTAAAGGCTGTAGGAATGTATCTACACAATCTGATAAGGGTTCATTAAGGGAATTAATCCATGCAATTATCGGACGTCCAGGAGGACATGTTGGATTTTTGTGTAATTTTGGGAAATAATGATAGATTGGAATTACTGAATTACTTGGTGTCAGTACCTCTTCTAGAGATGGAGTAATTATATTGTCTAGTTTGGGTTTTTTTTTTTGTTTTTCATTAATTCCCTTCTAAATTCCCTTGTTGGATTGTCTTTTAATTTTAAATATACCTCTTGGTCAGTTAACTGTCTTTGAGCCTCCTTAAGATAGTCACTAGTATTTAAGATAACCACGTTTCCCCCTTTAGCAGATGGACAAATCATGATCTGATCATTATCTTTTAGTGTTTTCAAAGCTGTTCTTTCTTTATTGCTTAAATTTGAATATTTTTTTTTTATTTTTTTGAATTTTTCTCAGATAAATCTATCAATTTGCTCTCTACTGTTTTTTGGAAAACGTCTAAAACTTTTGACCTAGTATGTACTGGGTAGAAAGTACTTTTTTTCTTTAGATGACTATATTTCACCTCTTGTTCTCTGACTTTGTTAGAAGATACATCATTATTTTCCTCTGCTAGTTCCTGCAAATCTTTTACCGCACAAAGATCAGAGAAATCAAATGTTTTCTCAATATCCTGAGTAGCATTATCTTTGAGGGCAAATACCTGTGCCTGTGTTTGTACCATTTGCTCACCTCCATTAAAAAAATGTTTTTTTAAAGTAAGTTTACGAACAAAACTATTTACATCCAATATGGTTTCAAAAAGGTTGAAGTGAGCAGATGGCACACAATTTAAACCTTTAGATAGTAATTGAATTTATGTGTCACTCAGAGTTATATTAGATAGATTACAGACAGTCATGTCATTCTTTATTTCTGCTTGTTCTGTCCCTGAGATCTGGTTATATATTCCTTCTCTTGATTTTTCTTTTTTTGATTGTAGTTTCTGCCACTGCTTTCTCCCCTTGCCTCTTCTGCCACGGTGTGTTTTTTATTCTTTTTGGGAAAGTCTGAGGATCCTCATTTTTTGAATCCTTATCCATTTGTGCAGTTGTAGGCTGTACATCAAGTTCTTGTAGAACTGCTGGAATATCCTCCTCTATTTGTATATCATTGTCAGATGAATCTATTTTGTACTCAGTATCCGAAAATGTCACAGTTTTCTCTCCTTTTGTTGTTTTTCTTTGTTGCCTTCTTTGAAATCTTGATTTTGTTTTGGGGTATTCTTCATGTGTCCACCTATATACTTGTTTCATATCATAATCTTTCTTATCTCTGGTCATTTTTCGGGATTTAAATTGCCAGATCTCCTGCTTGAATGTGCGCATAGTGTTTTCAAAATTTTATCATATTCTTTAAAATCTTTATGAGCCTGAAACTCTTTTAGTTTGTTCTGCACCCCTTTCATTTCTTGTAATAAATCCTCTCTTTGTTGTTTCTTATGCTCTATGAGCAAATCCATCAAAGCAAATGAGCATGCATCTAAGATGTTATTCCATTTAGAGATAAAATCCACATCATAAGTTGCAAAAGATGGTTTTTTTCTAATGCGGAGACCTCTAGGAATGCGTTTGTCATTCTTGTATATTTTAAATGATTTAATATCTAAATCCAATTCAATATCTCTTTTTCTCAGAGCATCTATTTCAAAGAATAGGCTATCAATAGTGTGTATAATTTCTTTGTAAGTTTCAGAGATATCATCATCAAAGTCTCTTAGTACATAGCATTCATCTCTTATATCATCCATTATTGAAAAAATGACCAATTATATATATATATATATATATATATATATATATATATATATATATATATATATATATATATATATATATACAGTATATAAATCTATTCCTATATATACTCATATAGACATATAGGAATATTTATATTTACATATTTTACACAAAAAATAAAATACATATACACTGTATATATATATATATATATATATATATATATATATATATATATATATACATATATATATATATATATATATATATATATATATATATATGGGAGTCAAAGGGTAAACAGCGCTTATGGAGATTCTTAAAAACTGAATAATATTAAAATCTCGGCAGTGTTGGTGGGTAAAGAAAACAAAAAAAAAAAAAAAAAAAAAGGGAAGAGAAGTATATGAATATACGTATATATATTAGAGTCTTTGATAGGATATTGGAATCCTAGTGTAATGAAGGCGTAATAGATACCCTTACCAAAAGTTACCTCAATCCTATGAGGTAAGTTTGCCGCATTGGAGGATGTATCTAGTGGTTGAATGAATCCTGGATGTTCTGGTCTGTATAAAATCGCTGCCTCTTGGAGTAGAATGGGATGTGGGTCCCCTTTGTGCTGGTTTCTTTAGGAAACTTCCTGTATTTATTGCCTCTTGGAGCTTGGTTTTCTTGTCTTGGTATGAACTTTCTTGTCCAGATATATACCAGGATGTCAGAGCAGGTGACGTGGTTACAGGGTACTTATTTCTTTTTTCTTTTCTTATTTTTTCTTCATTTTCCTTAGAGTTGTGTCAGCAGATACAAAACTCACGTCTGTGGTACACAAAGATATTTCCTTCCTTCCTAGTACTGTGTGCATAAAATATTTCCAAGCACGCCACTCACAAATTTCCCTTTTCCGACTCCGAGTCGTTTCAGACGTAAGGAAGGAATAGGATATAAATAGCAGCAGGTCCTTCCTTACGTCTGAAACGACTCGGAGTCGGAAAAGGGAAATTTGTGAGTGGCGTGCTTGGAAATATTTTATGCACACAGTACTAGGAAGGAAGGAAATATCTTTGTGTACCACAGACGTGAGTTTTGTATCTGCTGACACAACTCTAAGGAAAATGAAGAAAAAATAAGAAAAGAAAAAAGAAATAAGTACCCTGTAACCACGTCACCTGCTCTGACATCCTGGTATATATCTGGACAAGAAAGTTCATACCAAGACAAGAAAACCAAGCTCCAAGAGGCAATAAATACAGGAAGTTTCCTAAAGAAACCAGCACAAAGGGGACCCACATCCCATTCTACTCCAAGAGGCAGCGATTTTATACAGACCAGAACATCCAGGATTCATTCAACCACTAGATACATCCTCCAATGCGGCAAACTTACCTCATAGGATTGAGGTAACTTTTGGTAAGGGTATCTATTACGCCTTCATTACACTAGGATTCCAATATCCTATCAAAGACTCTAATATATATACGTATATTCATATACTTCTCTTCCCTTTTTTTTTTTTTTTTTTTTTTTTTTTTTGTTTTCTTTACCCACCAACACTGCCGAGATTTTAATATTATTCAGTTTTTAAGAATCTCCATAAGCGCTGTTTACCCTTTGACTCCTATTTTTCCTATATTGTATAGACTTAGTCTATCATACAATATTTGTACCTTCATAGCTGCTCTATGAGATTTTCATACCTCTGACTAGCGCATTTACTTGAGTAACGCCTGTTTCCACTCACTGACACTGAATGGTAACATTCTACTTAATTCTATATATATATATATATATATATTAGAATATGTTCTTCTATGTGAATAATATTGGAATGTAAAATATTCATCACTACCTTCGTGTTTGCGCTGTATGTTGAACGTATTGTCGGATTAGCAAACGAGTGAGCGATAAGTGTTTTTTTCCCAGTTTGCACACTTTATTTAAGTCTATGGAGAGAAGTTAACATTTTACTTTCAAGTTGAAATATGTGCGTTAACCTGCACTCATTAAAAGTTTACTTCTTGTGGTGCTTGCAAACGAAAGCAATAAATAGCATGTCACTTTTAATCTGGCCCTTAAGTGGGATAATCTTATGGGAAGGATTTATAGATGCACACTTTTCAGGATACTCCCTTTTATTTATCATAGTTTATCATGTATGTTTATTCATAAATAGATCAATTATTATATATGCCTCTTACTTTAATTAGTTGGAAGTTTTTAGGTTATGCATTGCAAACAAAATGGATGGAGTCAGTTTTATTTTTCTCCAGATGGACAATCTTTCCAGGTAGAGAACCTGTGCAGCTAGGAATCACTGCCCAAATTTGTTATTGCACAAGCAGATGCTGATGCAAAGCCACACCATAACCATAACCAACTGCATGAGAACAGAGCTTGTAATAAACCTGGTCAGAACAGACCAGTGTGATTTTTATTCACCTCCTCTGAGGTGTCAGGGAGGAAAGGTAACATGGGTTTTATGAACACTGCTTCTTAAATTGTGGTTGCAGGGGGAGTGGAATCTCATATGTCTATTCTTTAAAGGGACGTGAAACCCAAATTTTTTCTTTCACGATTTAGTAAAAGCATGCAATTTTAAACAACGTTCTAATTTACTTCTCTTATCTAATTTGCTTCATTCTCTTGATATCCCTTGCTGAAAAGCATATCTAGATATGCTCAGTAGCTGCTGATTGGAAGCTGCACATAGATGTCTCATGTGATTGGCTCACCCATGTGCATTGCTATTTATTAAACAAAGGATAAATAAAGAATGAAGCAAAATAGATAATAGAAGTAAATTGGAATGTTATTTAAAATTGTATTATTTACCTGAATCATGAAAGAAAAAATTTGTGTTTAGTGTCCCTTTAAGTTCAGACATACATTTATTTAATTAGACATTTTACTTAGCTTCTTATCTAAATTATTGCATGTTTTGTCATGAATAATCTGCCACATATTGCTACAGATTTTAAGCGCTCATAAAGTAGAGTCAAAATTAATCTATCACAATTTAGACAGAGCAGGCATTTTTAAACATCATTCTTGTTTTTTCTTGTATCCATTGTTGGAAAGCATACATAGGTAAGCCAAAGAACATTAATGCACCACTGGGAGCTAACTGCTGATTATATGCCTCTTGTAATTGATCAACCAATGTGTTCAGCTAACTCCCTGTAGTCCATTGCTCTTTCTTTAACAAAGATTAGCAAAATAATTAAAGGGACATAAACAAGTTGGGATAGAGACAAATATAATTATATGTACTTTAATTACTTTACCTGCAACTTTATACTGCATTGCCTCATCATTAACCCTTTGTTTTTAGTTTCTGAATTGTAAAGCTCTAAATCCCCCCACACAATTCCTTTTATGGCTGTATCTATATCTATTGTTATTTTGATAGAATTCTAAAATGTATAGGGATTATCTGCTGGAGCATGCCTAGAAGCTGTGAACTCAATTGAAATACAATGCCTGTGTCTAAACACTGATAAGGGTGGGTGGAGTTGGCTGCTCCAGGCAGCTAAGCTATGTAATTCATTTTGCTTATTTTTGACAATTATTTTTAAATACTTGCCAGCAATTTTTAAACATTTTTTTAATGCAAACTATTTTAAATTAATTAGCCCTTTTAGGATATTCACAGATCTCAACCTGTTTTATGTCCCTTTAAGCAAATTTGATAACAGAAGTGAAATCATTGTTTAAATTGTATGCTCTGTCTGAATCAAGAAAGGAAAAATTTGGGTTGCATGCCTTTTTAAGTGTATTTTTGATTATTTTCCATTTTTATTAATATAAATTTTTTTGTCCCCAACATTTTTCACGCAAGCATTTCCTGATAATCCAGGCTGTATTACTGTACTTTACTAATGTGTAAAGTTTACCATACGATGTATTCCATTTTTATGCAAGATAATCTCCAGGAAAGGTATGCTTATGAATTCAGATACTTAGGTACATACATGGAAAATAGTTTAATTAAAAGCTAAAAGAGTTGATTAAAAAAAAAGACATAATAATATAGGTGGTATGTGTGGATTAAGGAAACACTTGAACCTTCAAAGTAAGTTTAAAGGGATAGTCTGCTCCAGAATTTGTATTGTTTAAAAAGACAGATAATCCTTTTATTAACCATTCCCCAGTTTTGTATAACCAACGCAGTTATATTCATATACTTTTTACCTCTGTCATTACCTTGTATCTAAGCCTCTACAGACTGCCACTTTATCACAGTTCTTTTGAGAAACATGCATTTTAGACAATCAGTGCTGACTCCTAGGCAACTCCACGGGAGTGAGCACAATGTTATCTATATGACACACATGAACTAGCACTTTTTAGTTTTTCTAAAACTGTCAAAATGCACAAGGATAAGAGATGGTCTTCAAGTGCTTATAAATTAGCATATGAGCCTACCTAGGTTTAGTGTTCAACAAAGAATACCAAGAGAAAAAAGCAAATTTGATGATAAAAGTACATTGGAAATTTGTTTAAAATTGCATGACCTATCTGAATTATGAAAGTTTAATTTTGACTGCACTGACCCTTTGAAGTAAGTCTTGCATAGTATATCAAGACATTCCAAAGAATTGATTCAGTATGAAGAATTCTTTAAATGCAACCAAAATGAAGAAAGACTATGGTTTTGGAGGAGCAAAATTGGGGAAAATTTACCAACTAGGGGCTTGCTTCCATTGAGCCGTATTTAGGTTTGCGTGCTCTCGCAAACCGATAGATATGTTGTCGGAAGCAAATTAGTTTATCGACTGCTTCCAATGGCGTGTTATACCTCATTTTACAGCAGCCAGACATCTTTGTGTCCCATAGAAAGTATAAGAAGCCTTTAATCTATCAATTATACCAGGTTTCCAATTAAAGTGCAAACCATTAATACACTGTCAGAGGCTGTCAATATATTGAGAAAAATTACACCCAGCTCAATTAGGTGTAAAAAAGGAAAAATTAGCTTTTTGATGCCTGGTTCCCATTGACATTTTAAATCTTGCAAACAATTCAAGTGTTTCAATGTAAAAAACTGAAATATGT
Source organism: Bombina bombina (assembly GCF_027579735.1). Lineage (NCBI taxonomy): Eukaryota > Metazoa > Chordata > Amphibia > Anura > Bombinatoridae > Bombina > Bombina bombina. Next base: position 935,539,839 of record NC_069504.1, on the reverse strand, counting down.
AATATTTATTGTTGTCCCATGTATAGGAATAGTTGCACTTATGTTCTTATGGAAATATCAGTATGTATTTACATACAAAAAATTATGCAAGCATATATCCACAAAATTCAAACTAGACCTATGCCTAGGGCAGCAACACATATTACATATGTTCATAAAGTTGAAAATATAATTCTTGTAAAAAATAGTATTTGCTTATATGAAAAAAAATATGTATTATAAATAAATGTATCTGTTTTTGTTTCTGTTTAGAGGTGATCACAGGTAAGGAGCACAAATGTTAAAAATGCTAATTTTATATTGTAAGGTCGGGTTACCATAGCATTTAATTAATTTTCAAGAAATCCGACGTCGGATGGAAGCGTTAACACAATGTTAACTTACACCTACATGAATAAAGCGACTGCACGCAACTCAACTTCCACCTCAACTTCCACCTAGACAACCCCAACGACCACAACACCACCAACCTCTTAGAAAACCTTGGAACCATCGGACTAAAGCAACTTTTCAACTCCCCAACTCACTTAGCTATACACACCCTCGACCCTATCTTCTCTGCAGGCAACCACATCTCAGTCAACCACATCACCAAACTCCATTGGACCGACCACCATTGCATACACTTTTCCTTCAACAAACCCACCACACACCTCAGGCAGCACCACCCACCCCGCTGAAACTGGAACAACATCACCGAAGACCAACTCCACTCCACCCTGAACAAGTGCCCCCCAGCTACCTCCACAGATGCCAACTCCTCCGCCCGCAACCTCCACCACTGGCTCACAGACTGCGCCAAGACCCTCGCCCTCTCAAGAAACTGTCCAACCGCCAACCCACCAACAAGGCTAGTTGGTTCACCCCTGCCCTCCAGGACTCCAAATGCCACTGCAGGTGATTGGAAAGGACCTGGAGATCCAGCAAGACCCCTTCAAATAAAACAGCCTACAAAGAAGCCATCACTACCCACCACCACCTCATCAAAACCACCAAGAAGACAGCCATCCGAGATAGAATCAATGCCAATGCCCACAACAGCAAGGAGCTATTCACAGTCATCAAGGAATTCTCCAATCCCAACAGCGACACCAACAACATCCCGCTTTCCCAGGACCTCTGCGATAACCTCACAATGTACTTCCACCGCAAGATCGTCAACATCTATGACAGCTTCGCACCCCAGAACTCACCCACCACCACCTACCCACCAACTCCCACTGATACCTCACCTAAATACATCACCGCCTACCCCCAACGGACCATCTGGAGCCCCCTCACCACAGAGGACACCATCAGAATCATGAGATCGATCCACTCCGGAGCACCCTCGGACCCATGCCGCATCACATTTTCAACAAAGCGGGTGACACTATCGCCCCCTAGCTCTGCAGCACCATCAACTGCTCCATCAAAACCGGCACCTTCCCAGATGATTGGAAGCACGCAGAATTAAAACCCCTACTGAAAAAACCCACGGCTGACCCCAATGATCCAAAGAACTTCCGCCCAATCTCTCTGCTCCCCTTTGCGGCCAAAGTCATCAAGAAGTCCATCAACGCGCAACTCGTTGACTACATCGAAGCCAACCACACCCTGGACACCTTCCAATCCGGTTTCAGGAGCAACCACAGCACCGAGACCGCCCTCCTTGCCGCCACAGATGACATCCTCGCCCTACTCGACCGAGGAGAGACCACCGCCCTCATTCTCCTAGACCTCTCAGCAGCATTCGACACTGTCTCCCACCTCACTCTCCGCAACCGACTACACAATGCCGGCATACGCGACAAAGCCCTGGAATGGATCACCTCCTTCCTCACCGGCAGAACCCAGAAAGTTAGACTCCCATCCTTCACCTCCAAGCACACAGAAATCAGCTGCGGTGTACCCCAAGGCTCTTCGCTGAGCCCCACCCTATTCAACATCTACATGGCCCCTTTCTGCACCATCGCCCGACAACACGACCTCAACATTGTCTCCTACGCCAACGACACTCAGCTAATCATTTCACTCAATAGTGACCCCACCACCGCCAAGAGAAATGTCCACGAAGGGCTGAGAGCAGTCGCTACCTGGATGAGCTACAACTGCCTAAAGCTGAATGCAGACAAGACCGAAGTCCTCCTCCGCAGTCCCACCACATCCGCTTGGAATAAATCATGGTGGCCCACAGGCCTCGGACACCCTCCAACCCCCACCAACCATGCACAAAATCTAGGAGTCATCCTGGACTCATCGCTCTCCATGGACCATCAAATCAACACTGTATCTTCTACATGCTTCCACACACTTCACCTGCTGCGAAAGATCTTCAAATGGATCCGAACCGAGACCAGGAAGACTGTCACTCACGCCCTCGTTAGCAGCCGACTGGACTATGGTAATGCACTCTATGCCGGCACCACCATCAAGCTCCAAAAGAGACTGCAGCGCATCTAGAACGCCTCAGCAAGACTAATCCTCAATATCCCTTGTCAATGCCACATCACCAAACACCTGTGGGACCTGCACTGGCTCCCCATCAACAAAAGAATAACCTTCAAGCTTCTCACCCACACATTCAAGGCCCTCCATAACATCGGTCCCGAATACTTGAACCACCGTGTTACCTTCTACACCCCTACCAGACAACTTTGATCAGCCGACCAAGCCCTCGCAGTCATCCCCCACATCAGGAAAACCACAGCGGGAGGCAGATCCTTCTCTTACCTGGCAGCCAAGACTTTTAACACCCTCCTGCTGCACCTCAGACAAGCTACCGCCCTAACTAAGTTCAGAAAGGACCTCAAGAACTGGCTCTTCGACTGAACTGCAACCCTCAGCACCTTGAGACCCTTACGGGTGAATAGCCGCGCTTTACAAGAACCCAATAGATAGATAGATAGATAGATAGATAGATAGATAGATAGATAGATAGATAGATAGATAAATAGATAGAAACCTGGTACTAAAATGGAGCTGTAAGTAGCTTACAGCTCCATCTATTGACTTAATGCTTCTGGGGAGTTTGATGTGAGGGGTAGAAGGAGGGAAAGTTGTAGGTAGTTATGTAATGTTCCAAGTGAGGGGATTATGTTCAGAAATAAGAAAAGGGGAGTTTGCAAAGTTTGAGATAGTGCCTCGATAGTTGAAAATCAGACCAAGGGAGTAACCACCTTTGTGAGTTAGAGAGTCAGTTCATTGTGACAGATCGAAAGAGGAAGTGCGTTGCAGAATTTGTTTTGCAGAGAAGGCAGAATGATTGTCAACAGGGGGGGTTGAAATCCCAAAGAATGAGGGCAGGGTGTCTGAGGAAAGGAAATAAGGCAGTAAGGCAGAAAAATTATCTAAAAATTGAGTTCAGGAGCCAAGAGCTGCATATGACTTCAACACGTATAGAAAGGGGAGAGAATAAGCAAATCATGTGAGTTTCGAATGAGAAAATGTGAGGGTAGAGATGGGTTTTTGTTGTTGAAAGGTGCAACAAGAGGAAAGTAAAATACCTACATTGCTTCCTTGTCTATTTCCAGACCTAGGAGTTTGGCTGAATTTATATCCTTTTGTGAAAATGCAGCAGTGGATGCTGTGTCTGAAGTAGAGAACCATGTTTCTGTGAGAGCTAGAAAATTGAGGGAGTGGGAAAGAAAGAGGTTATGAATAGAAGTGAGCATGTTGCAAACAAAGCAAGAGTTCCAGAGGCAAGTAAATGGGTTGTTGGCTTTATATGCAAGAGGAATTTGAGTAAGGTTACCAGAGTTTTGTTTTCTAAGTCTATGGAAAGGCACATATGAGTGTGCAAGGCAAGGAAGTTGTGGGGGACCAGGATTTGGAGAGATATCACCAGCATCTAGTATGAGCAAAAGGGAGAGTGACATAAGATGAGATGCAGATTTGCAGTATTAAGACTGCTTTGGGGATGAGGTGCAGGGAGGAGAGAGAGTATTTAGGAATGTGTGAAGTGTATTAGTTCAAAATTGAGGTGATGGTAAAAGGGATGGGCTAATGAATAGTGCAGGGGGTAAGTAGGGAGGAATAATTGAATAGAGTAGTTTGTTATAGAGACAAGAGGTAGCAGAAAGGAATATAAAGATATTGAGCATTGTCCCTTGTTAAATCCTTGTTCTAATTTGTGTATAAATATTTTGCCCAATTCTTAATGCCTCAATTATAAATGCTCACTTAATATATGTGAACATATGATATTAAAATAATGCTAACTAAACCAGAAATGCTACACCCCAGCAATGTTTCCCTATAAAAGTGTTAGATTAATAAAACAGAGCATTCAGCTGAGTCCACTAAATTAATTAATGACATGACAAAAGGCCAATTGGAAAACTTTGATTTTGGGTAAGATAGGTTAAAATAAAGAGACAATAGAATTTGGAGGAGGCAGATATTATACCATTAGTGAACTTATAAATTTAGGAATTATAACAAGTATTGCCAAGGTTTAAACATCACACAGCTAAAGACAAGACAATAAAAAATATCATTACAGTAAATACAGAACTTATTTCACAGACACATACCAATAGAGAGAGTTGCACAGAGTACAATAGCCACAGAAAGCAGTGAATTTAGCAGGAGATGATTCAGAACCGTCGCTGGTCATCAAGAGATTGTCTGGTTGTAATTGGGTGGGTCTTGCGAGTAGCAAGACCATGCTATTAGACCCTCCCTCCCTCCCTCTTGCAGGCTTGCTAAATTAGTTATTGAACTTCTTTATTAAAGGGACATCAAACCCACATTTTTTCTTTCATGATTTAGAAAGAGAATGCAATTTTAAACATATTTCTAATTTACTTCTATTATCTAATTTGTTTTATTCTCTTGATATTCTTTGCTGAAAAGAATATCTAGATATGCTCAGTAGCTGCTGATTGGTTTCTGCATATAGAAGCCTCATGTGATTGGCTCACCCATGCACATTGCTTTTTCTTCAAATAAGGATATCTAAAAAATGAAGCAAAATAAATAATAGAAGTAATGTTGTTTAAATTTGTATGTTCGAAGACAGACGCACATTTCAGTAGCTCCAACTACATTGCTTATATATATCAATTTCAAGGACTGTTCTAGCCTTAATATTTATTTCTTAATGAAGACCACTTAATATTAGTGACCTACGCATCTAATTTAACTACTGTGAGCTCTGCCAAAGCGATAAACTTTCTATACTCTCGGAGGTAATCTGTTGGTCAGAGGCTCTGAAGTCGGCCATCTTGGGCCTATCTCAACTGCGTTCCTATTGCCCACTATCATTCCCTGACATGTCAACGGCGGAACAAATTATGGAGGAGATCCATCTTTTTCTTGAGGGGTGCTGCAGCATGCTGAGTGCTTTCCCAGTCTGGCGCTCCGGCAGGTGGATGACACGTCTTTGGCCCTTACTACCCACATATCCACCTGCATGGCCATGCCGGGGGGTGGCGGCACTTTGGGGCCCCGGCGTCCCTCACCTCCTGAGCATAATGTCGCGGAGAATGGAACTGCCAATACCGGCTTTTCGCCGGGTACGTTAAAGAGCTTCAGCCTCCTACAACACCAGGCACTTCTCACTGTACCCAGCGGTCGCATGCAGATGCTACCGCCTGCAGCTACAGCAACCCAAGGAAGTTTATACCTTACATCAGTGGAAGTCTTCTTACCGCCAGACTGTTTCATCTGGATTTGCTTGAGTGCAGCAGCCCGTAATATTATGGAGAGATGTGTGGATCTATACCGCCTCTACCCCAGTAAGGCACAGTCGGCCCTTCTCACCCGCGGACAGCAGCGGTCAGGTATCACAACCAAGCTGCAGAGGTTAGGCATTGGTTAAAATTCTGAGGACCTCTGAGAGACTTTGCTTGTGATGGCGGCATGTTTGACTACCTCTGAACTGTCTATCATGAGCTGGGTTGAACTCGCTGTGCACTTCAAGCTCTTTTTGTTCTTTCTTAGTGTTTCACAGTTTTACTCCCTAGTTTGTCTAATGTACGCAAAGTAGTAATTATTGAAATTTACCCCTATTGTCAGAAATTTACTCTTATCAAACTAATTGCAGGGCTAACTGTTTATTACCTTAAAAGGATGGTAACTACATTAGGTCTAAAACGTGCAGAAAGGATATATGATGTACTTGAACATACTCCACATTTCCCTTCAAACATTTACTTTATTTGAGTGGTCTGGGGCATTTGCTGCATTACACATTTGTTTACTGTGTAGGCTGCAAAAAGTATTCTACAAGTTGAGAAATGTAATGTCAATAATTAAGTACCATCTTCTTTTTGATAGCATGATTATAATATTATATTATATGTTTTCTCACATCTCTATATAACTATTGTGCCCAACTAAGCGATTGATGCTTGTATATAACCCTCCCAAATACTTTTCCTTACTGTGTGCTGGGTTAAAACTTGCTGAAGTCTCAAAGCTATATGTTATCCCTATATAAGCTGATATACTGTAATTACATGAGACTTTGGGGGACAGCTTAAGAGAAGTATATAGGGACATTGCTGCTTATATCTGTGGGTACATTTATGTTATGTTATATTATATGTGGAGGTTTCTCTGCCCCTTACCCTCAATGGTGGTATTTGATCATAACCAGAAAAGGGGGTAATTATAGCTGATGGAACACTCATGGGTTCATATTTACTATTACTCCTTCAAGGAGAAACCCAAATCCCATGTTAGTAGCAACCTCCCATTCATAATAGTCCCATGATCTTTGTGGAGCATTTATTAAGCTTGTTATCTTTAGAATCACCCATTTAAATAATATCCACCTAATTCCACCTAATTCTGAGCCTCTCACCTCTGTTTTCCCCTATGCCCCTACCCCCATATTCCCTCCAATGAGGTCGGGCTGCCAGCGGCCGAGGCGGCAAGACCCTCTCTCCCTTTATTTCATCTAGGTGTTAGCTTCTATCTATGTTTGACAGGCATCTACTCATGAATCACACTGTTTCTCTCAACTCGGTACCCTCATCAAAATCATTATAATTATTGCACATATGGCTATTAATATGCACATCTTATTTGATATAAATCCACTCATTACATTCAAATTCCAACCTCCCCCCCCTTTATAATATACCTCCCTATAGGGGAGATCTCACTATGCGGTTCATCTTGTATATACCGCACCCTAGATATTTTATCAAACTCACATATCACATCACACCATTTAATTGAAAATAATTTTATTGATGTTACCTGAAATATAACTTGTCAATTTACTCTATCTATAAGACCATCTAAAGTACCTACTGTTTGTGTAATAATGAAAATGAGGTTCCAACTTTAAGTCTGGCATTTCTTCCAATGTGAATCTTGCTCTCCTATATAGAAGCCACTTTATTGTAATATATTATGTCTATGTGATTTTTTGGTTTATTACCTTGCATAAGTTGTATTGCTTTTTCCACAACCTCAATAAAAAAACTTTAAAAAAAAAAAAAAATTGTATGTTCTATTGGAATCATGAAAGAAAGATTTTGGGTTTAGTGGCCCTTTAAGTTTACGTTTATTAAGTTAAGTTAAAATATTATTGTCTTTTAATGTATATGCAGTATGTGCAGAGGTTATTAAATGTTTTAAATTCTGTTTATTTTCTGCTTATAATGCATAAGAAGCTATGTGTGAACGTAACATACCTAGAATGCCTTTCTAGTTCTCCAATGTTTCAGTCTTTATTTAAAACAGTATTAATGCTCACATCAGATTGTTGGCATACTTCAGAAATTATTTAATTCTATGATTATATATGCCCTTCTGCTGGAATTCTATTGGATATATAAAATGATCATTGTGTAAGGAAGTTTTGCTCAACTTAAATGTTAACTACTTTTCAATATCAAATAACTAACTCTTTATTTTTCTTCAAGTCAAGTTCATTAAATCAGACAACATTCTCAATTTGTTAATAGGTTATGTGAACAGGGAATCAGTACAGCTCGCAGGTTGCAAGGCAGAGGTTATCATTACATGGACAAATGCCTGTGTAACCCCACCCCTACTCTTGTGTAGTTTGTTGCTGATTATCCTGAGTTGATAAGTTTAGGGTCATTTATCTCTGCCACCTCAGAGGTTCCAAAGTGGTTAGGAAGTAGTGCCATTATGGCCGTAGCATCTTAAGTTATAGATGCAGGCTTGCAAGGTCTCTGGAGCTTCATGCACAGCTTCATAAATCATTTCCAATATTTTTTTTTAACTTTCTTTTATATTACCCAGTTAATTGAACATATTGAGAGAATAATAAATATATATTAAGTATTTACAGTATCATGTTTTAATGTCCTGTAAAACTATCACTCCTTTCAAATGTGTCTCTACTTGAACTATACCTCCTGTCTTCATAATCTCACCACAGTTAAAATGTCTTTACCAAGCTATTTTTATACATACTCCATAGAATCATAGCATGAGGTTCTCAGAAATTAATTGATATTATTATTATTATGTGTGCTACATCCAAGAATGATATTTTTTTTCATTTATGTTATCCAGACTGCCAACACAAAGCTATTTGCAAACATGCATCAAGTCAAGCATGAGAGCCTTCCTTATCATAAGTACTTTACAATGTATACAAACAAATGAAACAAATTTAGTAATGGAAACTAGTGTATGCTAAAAATAGAGTTGGATAATTACATTTTATGAAATAACATTCAGCTATGGAACATTCTGTTTAAACAACTAGGTTTATCCATTACCCAGAATTCCATTGTAAGAATTAATAATTTGATAACAAGAAATTTAAAGCAATAATTATATTGGATAAACTATCCCATAACACCATTTACTACATTAAAAAAATATTTGCAAAAAAGACCCTGATTAAAGGATTACTTTCTGTTATAATTTTTAAGCTAAACAACTAACATATTAAAGTTAATAAACATTAATTAAAACCTACTGACCTATATTTTCTCCAAAACGAAGTTTCATAACGTTCTAAAAGTTATATCTTTTATTCGCCGACGATGTCACGTTATCCTGCCCACTATTTTCAGCACTGCATGTTCAAAATACTTAAACAAATAACTTTGTGTTTAAAGCGCCATTTTGAAACCTAGGTATTGTAAACGGATTGGTACAGAGCAAAGGATACCCACGGAGTGGGTTTGGAAAACAATTAAATTTGCAGACAAGATTTCTGATATACGGTAGAGATATGTTAATGAAATGCTATTGATAAAAAGCGTATTTGGGGTAGTTAGTTAGTAACAGGCATATAAAATATTTACTTACAGTGGCCCTTTAAGACATTATAGTTTGTATTAGGAAATGTATTCCCTTTTTTATAGCATTCAAATCTGTTAGAAGTGTCTGCACCTGAAAAACACAAAACCAGTGAAACACTCAAATACAACAAAACAGGAAGATTATGGGCTCCATTTTCTGACCTGTGGATACAGCTTTGGAGCCCTTAGACCTCTGCTTCATAAGCTCTATGTTAGTTTTGAGTAATTGGCAGCTTTTATCAGACTGGTTGCATAAGAAGTAGGGTTGCACAAGAATTTGTTTGTGTCATAATAAGTGCAGGTAGCAAATGATGTCTACTCACTGCCTACTCACCTAGAATGTGGAGGACAGATTCCCTAGCTGGGAGCGTTATCCACTTGCTGCATGTAAATGGACCTCTATGACCTATATATATAAAAAAAAAAAACACACAAAAACTATAAACAAATATTTTCCAACCTTTTTGAGTGTAGAGGGGATCAGCACAAGTAAAATATTTGTAGCCACAAATATATAAAGTAAAACATGGCAGCTATTTAATTAATTGTTACAGATTGCAAATTGGTTTAAATTTAGTTTTTGTTACACTTTGCTATTAATATCAATCGATGAAGTATGATATTAGCAAATTCATATTTTTTTTTAGCAATATGCATAACTAGTGGTTGCTTGTGCTTGTGCAGGCAGTATAGAGATTAAAGCTATGCTTTTGCATATATATATATATATATATATATATATATATATATATATATATATACACACACTGTGTGTATATATATATATATATATATATATATATATATATATATAATTATTATTATTAGTAGTAGTAAGCTAGAAAGCAATGTATTAAAATGTGAGATGTGTATATCAAAAAATGAAGAAAAAAAAAAACACAATTTGGGAAGGTAATATATGGGGCAAGATTACATATTGGCTGCTGAAATCCTTTTGGCTGTTCAAATCAGCCAATAGGATTTCAAATTTTCAAATTGGCTGATTTGAATTTGAAGAATCAAATCAGCTAATAGGAATGCAAGGGACGCCATATTTAAACGCGTACCTTGATTTCACTATTCAGTATACGGCGGTGATAGTACGAAGAGCATCCTCCAGGCTCTATGGTTTCACGGTCGCCCGGTCCTGCTCCACGCTCATCTCGGCTCCGTGCCGGCTTGGTTCTGGATGAATAAGGAAGTGGTCCTTGCTTGGAAGAAGATGTCAGCCGCTTGGAAGAAGACTTCACCACCGCATATAACAGGACCTTCTCCACCTGATTTCAGGAACGGTGAGTACCTATTTGGGGGTTAGAGTTAGGATTTTTTTTATTTTTTGGGGGGTTTAGATTAGGGATTTATTGGGCACTCTTAAAAGAGCTGAATGCACTTTTAAGGGCAGTAAAAGAGCTGAAAGCCCTTTTAAGGGCAATTCCCATGCAAATGCCCCTTTAGGGGCAATGGGTAGTTTAGGGTTATTTAGTGTTATTTTTTTTATTTTGGGGGGATTGGTGGGTGGTAAGTTTTACTGTTAGAGAGGGGGACTTAGTATTTTTTAAGGAAAAGAGCTGTTTAACTTAGGACAATGCCTTACAAAATGGGACTTTCAAGGGCTATTGGTAGTTTAGTATTAGATTAGGGGGCTTTTTTATTTTCATAGGGATTAAGTTTATTTTTTTTTTATTTTGGATCATTTTGTTTATTATTTTATGTGATGTTAGACTTTATTTTTGTAATCTTAGATTAATTTAATTTTTTTATTTTTAACTAATGCTAGCTTTTTTATTTTAATTGTTTGTAATTTAGTAATTTTCAATGTAGGTTATTGGGGCTAAATTAGGGGGTGATAGGTTAGGGGGCATTAGGTTAGGGGGCTTAGTAATTTAACTAGTTATCTGCGTTGCTGGGGTTTGGCGGATTAGGGGTTAATAGATTTATTAGAATTATTGCGTTGTGTGGGTTTGGCAGATTAGGGGTTAATAGATTTATAAGGTTTGTTGCGATGTGGGTTAATGGCGGATTAGGGCGTAATAGTTTTAATAGGGACTTTGCGATGTGGGTGAAGGCGGTTTAGGGGTTAATACATTTATTAGGTAGTTTGCGATGTAGGGGTTGGTGAATTTAGGGGTTAATACTTTTATTAGGTTTATCGCGATGTGTGTGAATTGTGGATTAGGGGTTAATAGTTTAATTAGGCCTATTGCATTGGGGGCATTGTCAGTTTAGGGGTTAATACTTTTATTATTAGTGGGTTTGATGGCGAATATAGGGGTATTTATGCATCGGGTTTATTTTGGGAGGTGGGCTAGACTTGTACTGGAGATTTTACATTTTTTTATTTTTTTAGGCGCCGGCAGTTTTCTAAAGTGCTGTGAGTCACTGACGACTCCAGAAATTTGTATTTACACTCATTTCTAGACATCACTAGTTTATCCGATTTATGGCACTTTATGAACTGCTGGCGGGGTTTCTAGGATTCCACGATGTGCGAGGTGAAATTACAGGTGGCGCAGGTTTCAGCAGTTTCTCTGAAGCTTGCTCCACATATGTAATCTTGCCCATGTTGTTCAAAAGATACCAAAATAGATTTTGAAAAGGTCAATGTTGTTGAAGCAAAGAAAAAAAAGTAAAAAAATAAAATAAAATAAAAAATAATGTAAAGTGCATAAAAAGAAGGGATTTTAACCCTTTAAGGACACAGCTTTCAGTTTGCTCAATTGTTTTATGACGGGAAAATTCCGTCATATGTCCTTAAGAGGTTAATATTGCTGGCATAATCCCTCAATGCATAGCACTAATTGAGTTTGCTGCTGAAATCTCATGTAAATAGTCTCAACCTTTTTTTTTTTTTTATTATTATTGAGGTTTAAAACGAGGCATACAATCTTCTTAAAGCCAAAGTAAATAGTAGTTACAATACAATGTCAAACAATAGTATACATTATATATAGAATGCCATACAATCTTTGAACCTTACAGTGAACGGAAGGGGCCACTTTTGGACCACATATAAAACATAGAGAAGGCAGAAGGCTCCTTGTGATGTAAGAGACCACTCATGGATCTCACCTGATAAACCTCATTTTTATAGTAGAATATTTAAACAGATGCAGTAAATACGATTATAGAAGGGGACAATGTACTCATAGAGATGTAGGAAGAGCCATCATAGTATAGTTAGGATATATATGGAGTTACAGACTAGTAGGGGACATGGCAAAACAAACAGTATTTAGTATTACCAATAAGGTATTATGCTGTATATCTTTAGGTTTATGACATTAACTATAAACAATCCTATAACCTTGTATAACAAGAAACATCTATATTGAGCTATAGAATCACCAATAAGGCATTATGCTGTATATCTTTAGGTTTATGACATTAACTATAAACAATCCTATAACCTTTCATAACAAAAAACATCTATATTGATTACTAGAAACAGCCATATCAATATCACTCTCAAATTGGGTAGCATCCTATGAGCACTATATAAAACAAGCTGTAAAAGTTAATATAATGTAAGTAGAACTAAACTTATAAATTAGATTAAACGCCGGCAACTACTCATCAGTTGTAGGAGGACAGTGTTGTAGTGTTGTAGTGGCAGTACTCTTTATCCGTTTTAGCTATTTTTCCATTTCCCTTCCCTCTAAGTGAAGTTGAAGTTGCATTCATTAATGTGAGGTGTATCCTTGCCTAGTTATCTCATACCATAAGTAGCAGACTCGCTATGTGGGTTCCCAGTTATGTAAGGCCACTCTTGAGAGATTAGGTTTAAGTTATGTTAAATATGTGATATTCTCACCAGGCCAAACAAATGTTAAGATAGGCTATAGATGTTTAGGCATTGTAGGAAAAAGTAACCTAGGCTGTCCTGGCCGCAGACAACCCAGCCCCCAAATGTATTACTGCCTAATCTTAAGTATAATTATTTGCATTGCGTTAAATGACCATAAATGCTACCTCCTCATCTGGAGCATACATATGTTGCAGTAATGGGCTGAATGATCATTTCCTGCTTAAGTAAGTACCCCTGGTAATAGTCAAATTAGTGAAAGTACAGGACACTACTCTGCGAAGAGCAAATCACAATAGGGAAACAGACTGAATAAATAGTAATAATTCGCACTCTATAGAAGGACAAGGAACCTACACCTAACAAACATGTTCAGCATATCACCATAAACGTGGTATGTGCTGCCTAGATATCTGAAAGTACTCAAGATAATTAATAAAATTGATTAGCATATCTCATGGATATGTATGTACACAAAGACAGAACACAACATCAGATTCCTATACTGTGGGATAATGCAAAAGAGGAAGCTCTCAAAAAGATTAATAGGCACTCTGAATGGGTGTACTAAACTGCGGCATGAAATTATTGTCTATCAAACATAATGAGCATTAGAGCCACACAAAAACAGATCTATAGAGTTCATTAACTTAAGGGTTACCGATTAGAAAATAAAGCTTACAGAGCACATAACAGGTTGTAAACGTCCAACAGATTCAGTGTCACTCCCACTGTTTTGTTTTTTTTGTGTTTGTGTTTTCATCTTCAGCCAACTCCAGACTTATGGGTCAGTAGAAGCACAGAGATCCGTAAGTCTCTTTGAATCGCCATTTTCCTCTTATAATGTAGCATGTGGAAAGCACAAAAAGATCGGCTCACATAGAACACAGATGCAAAGTAGAGCCCAATGGAGTGATCATGCATAGTCTCTTTGTTCTCTGCAATTGTATACAGTAAGGTCTCCTTTGGGACTGCAAGGAGAGACAACACTTGTTTTAACTCAAGTCCGCTAGCCACATCATGGACCAATACGAAGAAGGTGCATTGAAGCTCCCGGTCAGGTTCATCCCCATAGCCATTCTGACTAGATGGTCGCATAACAGAGAGCTCATCCTCAGCGACCGAGGGACCATCTATGTCAGCCACTGTGGCAATCTCTCCTTGCGTAGAGGCAGCAGGCATAACATCTATCTTCACAGCGGGGCAGAGTATCGCGGTCAGACGCTCCTCCATTTTCCGGTGATGTTCCACAAGCAGGTCACTTATTTGTCTCAGTAAGAAGTTGGCCTCCATAGTATTTTGTCAGTATGTGTGCAAGTAGTTGCCGATAGGAAAAGGGAGTATTGGTAAGGCACACACAGTGCCAACTAACGACAGGGGCCAAATAGCACCCCGCCGGGGGATAATCCTCACGGCTGATGTTGCAGGCCACAGCTTCAAATGTGTCTCCGGGCTCTGAAGCCTACAGCAAGCTCAACAAAATTGTATTCAGAGGGAAGATTTTCCTGTACAGATTGCGATTATGCTTAGTTTTTGCAGAAATTCTTCACCAGTAAGGCGAAATCATGTAAATAGTATTGAATTGCTGGAGCAGCTTGAAGAAGTGCGGCTGATCATGGCCGCTGCCCGGAAGTTACGCCTAATCTCAATATTTTGCCTCCCTCATCTAATGGATTAAAAGGAAACACAATGACCAAGATTACAAAAAAAAAGCGTTATGAGTTTTCCGTGCGCAATGCGGTCTTTTTGCAATCAATTTCCCCTGGGCAGGTATTACAAGTATTGAAAAATCGCAATTGCACATGCGCATTCGTCTTTTGCGCAAAAATCCTTTTCACGCCTCGAATAGCTGTAGTTAAAGATACATTCAACACAAAAATTGTTACTGTTTAAAAAGATAGTTAATTCCTTTACTACCTATCCCCCAGCTTTGCACAACCAACATTGTTATATTGACATACTTTATAACCTTTAAACCTCTAAATATCTGTCTGTTTCTAAGTCCCTAGAGACAGCCCCATGATCACATGCTTTTGTATTTGCTTTTCACATCAGGGGAAGCTAGTTCATGTGAGCCATATAGATAACATTGTGCTGACGCCCGTGGATTCTAACAACACAGCACAAATTGGCTTAAATGCAAGTTAATAGATTAAGTCATGTGATCAGGGGGCCATCAGAAGATGCTTAGAAACAAAGTAATCACAGAGGTAAAAAGTGTATTAATATAACCATGTTTTCTGTACAAAACTGTGGAATGGGAAATAAAGGGATTAACTATCTTTTAAAAGAGTACACATTTTTGAGTTGACTGTCCCTTTAACAGTTTTGCGCAACATAAAAGTTTCACGAAACACTTCAAAAATACATTACAAAGTACAGTTACACTGATATTAACGCTGTCTAATAAAAATTATTTAAAAAAATATTGCACACAAAAATTATAAGGGCTCAAAGATAAGAGATATAGGGTGTTAGCAAAAAAAAAACAACTGACGCAGGGAATTTACATTGTCATACATAGAGAAACATGGATTTATATTTATAGAGATATGTTTAACTATGGAGATAATGAAAACATTTCAAAATGCAATCTTATGCACATTAAACAATATCTCAGATGTATTTTCAAAGCGATATTCGCATATAGATCTCAAGATATCTATACATATATATTTATTCATATACTTATCGCGCAATAAATAGATACATCAGTATATATAGATTTTTTGTATTTATAAATAAATAGAACATATTCCATTGGAACAACATTTTTACAATATGAAATATTCACATTTTCATGCACTCTTTTCGAGGAGAATACGTCATGGGTTTTGCGCAACATATTAGGTTTTTGTTTTTTTAATTCTATTTGTCTTTTGCGATTTGCATTATGCGGATTAACGCATGCGCAAAATAAGTTATTTTACAACTTGTAATAGCTGCGCAACCCCAAATGTGAAAAAGCCATAACACGTGCGGTTATTGCAAAATTTGCGCCTGATACCAAATTTGATATGGAAGAGCGAAGGTAAATGGAGAACCCCTGGGGCGCGATTACATATACGGTGCAGGCTTCAGCGCAAGCGTTGAAACCTATGCTGCTCGTAATTTCACCTCGCACATCGGGGTATTACATATACTGCACCATTAGATGCTAGACTGGCGTAAGTAGGACAAACTGGTGATCTTCTGAAATGTGCGCAAATGTACATTTTAGTCGTCGCAAGTAACTTACGCCAGTCTTGTGTCCACGGAAGTGTCAATAAAGAGTAGTTTTATGCAAATTAGGTTAACACGCGTAAAAACAAACCTGGAATTCAAATAAAAATGCAACATGTAATTACGATATTCAAATTCATATATAATATAAACCCATGTGCAGCCGCCATTTTCTTCAGTGTGTTTGGATTGTTTGTTGAGCTACAACACACTACACTGGAGTGGAGGATTAGTGAGAGTAGAGAGAGAGACGCAAACAGAGGAGTTAGTTAGGTCGCATTGTTGTTGAGTAAGCTTGTACACTTACACATATTCTTACATATTGCACACATTGCATACATACATATACAAATACACCACACTTTTTTTCTAACACCTCACACATATTTTATTTGAGTTTTACAGTGTGATAAGCTCAGTGTTTGGTTGTGATTGTGTGTGATTAAACTGGGAGTGTGAGTGTGTGATTTAGTGTGAGGATGGCAGGGAGAGGTAAGGAGGAGGGGAGAGGAGTGGCAGGGAGAGGAGTATTGGAGAGGACAGGAAGAGCAGTGGGGTCCCTGTCAGGGAGTAAGTGGAGTTGGGAGAGGGAGAGCCAGAAGGGTTGATGGGAGGGAAGATGCCCGAGAGCCCCAAAGAACAGGCACATCCAGGAGAGGGACAGAGGGTGCACATTGGGACAGAAGGGGGGAGGAGGGAGAGGATAGGGAGGAACCCACACCAGGGAAATCACAGGGAGGAAGCCAAATGGCCATGGAGGATAAGAGGCTGAGATGTCCCAACTTCTCATTTGCAGAAAATGTTGCCCTTGTCCAGGCAATTACAGTGCCCTCTTTGGGCAAGAGAAAGGCAAAGGCATTGCCAAAAAGAGAAAAACGGCATGGTTGGTGGTAGAGAATGCTGTCAACAGTGTGGCCCCGCAGAGGAGGACTGTTGAGGGCCTGAAAAAGTGCTGGAATGACTGCAAGAGGTGGGTCAAAGAAAAGATGGGGCAGGAAGCTATTCACCAGAAGGGAGCAGGTGGTGGTCTGTCCCTGGATATAGAGTATAATACCTGGCAGGAGATGATACGCAGGTCCCTGAGTATCACAGCAGTTCCGTGGATTTCCAGGGGTTTGTGACTCACAGCACAGCATGCTGGTGAGTAACATCCCACACAACAGTATTATATGTATTTGAGATATAACATCCGTTAATATCACACATTCATGTACACGATGAGGAGCATGGTATTTTGCCTACTAACAAAAACATCTACAATTATTCTTGACATTACTGCTACTTAACACAATGCAATTTATGATATGAGGTGGAATAGTGCAATACTAACATGTCTCAGAGTAACACAGGCCACAAGCCACATGTAATTGTATGCCCACATGGACATATATCTGACTGTACTAATCTCTCTCATCCTTTGACTCCTCCACATAACCTCCTGTCACGAGGATGCAAACATCCATGCCACCACCACCAGTCTTCAGGCAACCGCAAGAACAGTATGCTCCCAGGCATGAGCATGGTTGGGTGGCTTCAGTTGAGGACCCGGGAGTGACCTCCCCCATCCTCATCCATGGGACAAGCTCCAACATTCTCATCCTTGGGATGACCTCCTCATTCCTCATCCATTGGACGACCTCCCCCATCCTCATCCATTGGACAAGCTCCACTATCTGCAGATGGAAATATATCCAAAACTAAAGCTGCACCTCAAGCACCAGTAGATGCAGCTGAACCTGCCTCACAAGCACCAGTAGATGCAGCTGAACCTTCCCCACAAGCACAAGCATATGCAGCTGAACATGCCCCACAAGCACAAGCAGATGCAGCTGAACCTGCCCCACAAGCAGATGCAACTGAACATGCCGCACAAGCAACTAGAAGCCCTGTTGCTCAAGAGCCTGTGGATGCATTGTATTCTCCCCTGGGTGAGGAATACATTGCACTCCAGAGGAGGCTCATAACAAGCACTGAGAGCATACAAAGAGGCCAAGAAAATGTTCTTCAGGAGGCAAAAGATGATACAACAATGTAGCATAGAGCTGCAGAGGGACATGGCAGCATGGTTAAGTGCAAGTGTTCAGAACCAGTCACAGATTATGCAAATTCTGTCTGATATTCAGATGCAGATGGACACTAGATGAAGAGAACAAAATCAACTCTAGTGTGTGTTAGATGAGCACTTTACACACAAGCAGGACATTGCCTCCAGCCTATCATCTGTGGCCAGCACACCAGCAGAAACACCAGAATCTTCTAAAACAAGGAAAACAAGGAAATCCACTACAGGCACCTCAGCTCCCTCATCCAAGAAGCCCAAAAAATAAATAAATATTATTATAGTTCACCATAAACCTTGTCCTCTGTTATTTACCATGTCATTGTCATACACATTCATGTAAGGGGTGTTTTATTACACTAATATTGTTAAAACATATAATATGACCTGTGTGGAAATGGCAATAACAAAAGGTAATATTATCATGTTTATGACACATTCTTGTACTATAACTCACATCCACAATAGTTGTTTATGAAGGGTGCATACAGTAATATTCACTTCTAAGATGTAAATCAATGTATCTCACATCCAATATAAATTGACACACGGGTATATATAATACTGATGTTACTGATAGGTGTGCATTATCAGGTGTGTTAAGGCTGCAGGTGAGAGGTTGTGTTGCTTGTGATTTGTTTGACACAATTGCAAAGAGGCGGCCTAGAAATTCTCATATAAGCCATCCTAGATTTATCTTTCAACTAAGAATACCAAGAGAGCAAAACAAATTGGTGTTAGAATTAAATTGGAAAGTTGTTTGAAATGACATGCCCTATTTGAAACAAGAAGGTTTTCTTTGGACTTGACTGTCCCATTATATATTTGTAGCATCAATGCCAAGCTGTGTTAACAGTAGAATAAATTACACACCCAATGGGTTCTAAAGAGTTAAAGGTAATACAATTAAGATTGCCCATTGTTCTCTCCAAGTATTGGTGATTGTTTTAGGAAGAAATATAAAGTAAATAAGCAAGTATATGTACACAATGTAAAAGTAATGAAATATGATTATACCTACAAGCTCCATGCATTTGATTAAGTTATGACTTCAAAATACAAAATAAACAATTTCAAATACACAAATAAACCTTAAAAAAACAATATCATAGTATACTGTCCCTTTAACCTTGAGATGCTGCTTAAATGTATGTGTTTGTTAAGGCTTCCAGGGAGTTACGTTGATTTTTTAGTCAGTGCAAGGGTTGCTGCGCCTGCAATATGTGGCGAGATGAGAATGGAGTAGATTTTCTGAATTCTGAATGCTTAAGTCCTTACGCTGTATATTGGATACTAAATTGTGCGGCTGTTCTATCGGCTAGATTTAGAGATTTGTCGGTAAGGACCCGCGTAGCTAACGCCGGCTTTTTTCTGGCCGCACCAAAAAAATAACTCTGGTATTGAGAGTCCACATAAAGGCTGCGTTAGGCTCCAAAAAAGGAGCGTAGAGCATATTTAACGCAGCTTCAACTCTCGATACCAGAGTTGCTTACGGACGCGGCCAGCCTCAAAAACGTGCTCGTGCACGATTCTCCCATAGGAAACAATGGGGCTGTTTGAGCTGAAAAAAAACCTAACACCTGCAAAAAAGCCGCGTTCAGCTCCTAAGGCAGCCCCATTGTTTGCTATGGGGAAACACTTCCTATGTTTGCACCTAACACCCTAACATGTACCCCGAGTCTAAACACCCCTAGCCTTACACTTATTAACCCCTAATCTGCCGCCCCCGCTATCGCTGACCCCTGCATATTATTTTTAACCCCTAATCTGCCGCTCCGTAAACCGCCGCTACTTACATTATCCTTATGTACCCCTAATCTGCTGCCCCTAACACCGCTGACCCCTATATTATATTTATTAACCCCTAATCTGCCCCCCACAACGTCGCTTCCACCTGATCGGAACAGCCATATAGAATGCGAGCTCAATCTGATTGGCTGATTGGATCAGCCAATCGGATTGAACTTGATTCTGATTGGCTGATTCCATCAGCCAATCAGAATATTCCTACCTTAATTCCGATTGGCTGATAGAATCCTATCAGCCAATCGGAATTTGAGGGACGCCATCTTGGATGACGTCCCTTAAAGGAACCGTCATTCTTCAGTTGGACGTCGCCGGATGAAGATGGGTCCGCGGTGGAGGTCTTCAGGATGGAGCTGGTCCTCATCGGATGAAGATAGAAGATGCCGCTTGGAAGATAATGGTTGCCGGTCCAGATCTACTCTTCTTCCCGGATAGGATGAAGACTTTGGAGCCTCTTCTGGACCTCTTCAGCCACCGGATGATGGATCGCCAGCCCCCGCTTGGGTTGGATGAAGATTTTGGAGCCAGGACCGATCGGTGATACCCGGTGAGGTGAAGACAAGGTAGGATGATCTTCAGGAGCTTAGTGTTAGGTTTATTTAAGGGGGTTTTGGGTTAGATTAGGGGTATGTGGGTGGTGGGTTGTAATGTTGGGGGGGTATTGTATGTGTTTTTTTTTACAGGCAAAAGAGCTGAACTTCTTGGGGCATGCCCCGCAAAGGGCCCTGTTCAGGGCTGGTAAGGTAAAAGAGCTTTGAACTTTAGTAATTTTGAATAGGGTAGGGCATTTTTTATTTTGGGGGTCTTTGTTATTTTATTAGGGGGCTTAGAGTAGGTGTAATTAGTTTAAAATTGTAATATTTTTCTTATGTTTGTAATTATTTTTTTATTTTTTGTAACTTAGTTCTTTTTTATTTTTTGTACTTTAGTTAGTTTATTTCATTGTAGTTATTTGTAGGTATTGTATTTAATTAATGTATTGATAGTGTAGTGTTAGGTTTAATTGTAGGTAATTGTAGGTATTTTATTTAATTAATTTAATGATAGTATAGTGTTAGGTTTAATTGTAATTTTGTAATTATTTTAACTATTTTAACTATTAAATAGTTCTTAACTATTTAATAGCTATTGTACCTGGTTAAAATAAATATAAAGTTACCTGTAAAATAAATATTAATCCTAAAATAGCTATACTATAATTATAATTTATATTGTAGCTATATTAGGATTTATTTTACAGGTAAGTATTTAGCTTTAAATAGGAATAATTTATTTAATAAGAGTTAATTAATTTCGTTAGATTTAAATTATATTTAAGTTAGGGGGGTGTAAGTGTTAGGATTAGACTTAGCTTTAGGGGTTAATACATTTCTTAGAATAGCGGTGAGCTCCGGTCGGCAGATTAGGGGTTAATGTTTGAAGTTAGGTGTCGGCGATGTTAGGGAGGGCAGATTAGGGGTTAATACTATTTATTATAGGGTTAGTGAGGCAGATTAGGGGTTAATAACTTTATTATAGTAGCGGTGAGGTCCGCTCGGCAGATTAGGGGTTAATAAATATAATATAGGGGTCGGCGGTGTTAGGGGCAGCAGATTAGGGGTACATAAGGATAACTTAAGTAGCGGCGCTTTGCAGTCGGCAGATTAGGGGTTAATTATTGTAGGTAGCTGGCTGTGCCGTTGTGGGGGGCAGGTTAGGGGTTAATAAATATAATATAGGGGTCGGTGGTGTTAGGGGCAGCAGATTAGGGGTACATAAGGAAAACGTAGGTGGCGGTCGGCAGATTAGGGGTTAAAAAAATTTAATCGAGTGGCGGCGATGTGGGGGGGCCTCGGTTTAGGGGTACATAGGTAGTTTATGGGTGTTAGTGTACTTTAGAGTACAGTAGTTAAGAGCTTTATGAACCGGCGTTAGCCCAGAAAGCTCTTAACTACTGACTTTTTTCTGCGGCTGGAGTTTTGTCGTTAGAATTCTAACGCTCACTTCAGATACGACTCTAAATACCGGCGTTAGAAAAATCCCATTGAAAAGATAGGATACACAATTGACGTAAGGGGATCTGCGGTATGGAAAAGTTGCGACTGAAAAGTGAGCGTTAGACCCTTTTTTGAGTGACTCCAAATACCGGAGGTAGCCTAAAACCAGCGTTAGGAGCCTCTAACGCTGGTTTTCACGGCTACCACCAAACTCTAAATCTAGGCCTATGTTAATCTAAGGGAGAAAAAAATACGTCCGGCGGGTGAAATATACACGCGTAACTTGTATGCTACGCCGTATATGTAATACCAAAATCATGTAAAAAACGGCGGCGCAAGCTTTTGCGGACGCCGCCGCATATGTAACGGGGCCCTCTGTTTGCATTAATTCCAAATTAAACTAAAATGTTTTCACTACAATTTAACTTTCTTTTGTCTATATTTCACTATACATTACTTTTCTGTCAGTTAAAATAAGTGAATTGTGAATTTTGAGCAAACTTTACCTGCATACAGTGGGTGAGACAAATCATTGAGACCAGTATGTTTAAAATGCTTACCCCATTTCACAAGACTGGTGAGAGAGTTTCAGACATACCCTGGGAAATCCCCTGTTCAGTCCAGGGAACTACCCTGTCCCTCCCACTTTCTGAAACTGTCAGTTTACAATGGAGAACATACAAATGTAATGTAATTTGTAAAAGATAAATAAAAATATACAAAATATGATCATGTCATTAAAATAACACAGAAAATTTTAAAGCATAATCAGAATGTGTAAAGTTCAAAGCTTAAAGTCAATAATTCTGAAAGGACCCAATCTGAAATGTATAGTAATATAAAATACAATGCACAAAGTGTAAGTGTAACAAAACTCTCATATCATGCAGTGCTATATTGCACTGGGCTTGTCTCTGCTTTACATATATAAATGAGAGAGATTTTGCAATGCTGGAGAGTTACACCCTTTTCTTTTGAAAATTCAGTGAGTTCAGCTTTTGTGAAGTCTGAACTACAATTTATCTCCAAGCTGGAGAATCTTTGAATAACAGGGCCGGTATCTTTTTATTGAATAACAGGGAGGTAAGTTTAGGAGCATACATGTATGTGGAACACTATGGGGCCTATATATCAACCGTCAACTGTGCTGCATTCACCGCCACCAATACGCTCGCCTAACATCGCTGCCGCAGACCTGCATACGTTCTCCATATTTAACAAAAAAGCTGTCAAAAAGCCACGCACCAAGTACGGGGCGATGAGCAGCGGACTGTTGTTAACTAACAGTCATCGATCTCGCTGATTTTTGCCTTTTTCCCAGCTTTATTTGTATACTGTCACTAAACACCCACACTATACTAAACTGTTTAACCCCTATCTTGTCGCTCCCGGTCCCCGCCGCAACTAAAGTTATTAACCCCTAAACCGCTGCTCCCAGAGCCCACCGCCACTTTAATAAACTTATTAACCCCTATTCCTCCGCTCCCGGAGCCCACCGCCACCTACATTATGTTCTTAACCCCTAATCTGCCGTCCCCTATACCGCTGCCACCTACATTATGTTATTATCCCCTATTCCTCTGCTCCCGGAGCCCACCGCCACCTACATTATACTTATTAACCCCTAATCTGCTGCCCCTACACCTCTGCCACCTACATAAAGTTATTAACACCTGTCCTGACGCTCCTGGAGCCCACCGCAACTAAATAAATGTATTAACCCATAAACCGCCAGCCCCACACATCGCCATAAACTAAATCAAGCTTTTAACCCCTAAACCTAACAACCCGCTAACTTTATATTAAATATTAACTCATCCCTATCTTATAATAAATTTAAACTTACCTTTAGATTTAAATTAAACTATATTACTAATTAACCTATTATATTATAATAAAATTACATTAAACTATATTAAACTATTAATTAACCTACCCTATTATAATAAAATTACATTAAACTATATTAAATTAATAATTAACCTACCCTATTATAATAAAAATACATTAAACTATATTAAATTAATGATTAATCCAACCTATCTTTTAAACTAAAATTACATTAAACTTTATTAAAATAAAAATTAATCTAACCTAACTTTTATACTAAAATGACATAAAACTACAAAATAAATTAAATATATAAACGGCTAGATTACTAGTCTTGTGTTAGCCTTAAAAAACAGCGTTGAGAGGGCCCAACGCTGCTTTTTAATGCCCGCTGGTATTACGAGTCTGGCAGGTACAGGTGTACTGCTCACTTTTCTTCCGCGACTCGAGCTTACCGCAAATCCCCTTACGTTGGGATTTGCCTAACGCCGGTATTACGAGTCTTGGAAGAAGTGAGCGGTAGACCCTCTCCTGTCAAGACACCTACCACATTTAAAAGTCAGTAGTTAGGAGTTTTATGGGCTAACGCCGTAACATAAAACTCTTAACTAAAGTGCTACAAAGTACACTAACACCCATAAACTACCTATTAACCCCTAAACCGAGCCCCCCCCCACATCAGAAACACTTAAATAAATTATTTAACCCCTAATCTGCCGACCGGACATCGCCACCACTTTAATAAATATATTAACCCCTAAACCGCCGCACTCCCGCCTCGCAAACACTCTGCCGTCCCTAATATTGCCGACACCTACCTACATTTATTAACCACTAATCTGCCGCCCACAATGTCGCCATTACTATATTAAATTTATTAACCCCTAAACCTAAGTCTAACCCTAAGTCTAACCCCCCTAACTTAAATATAATTTAATTAAAACAAAATAAAATTACTACAATTAAATAAATTATTCCTATTTAAAACTAAATACTTACCTATAAAATAAACCATAAGATAGCTACAATATAACTAATAGTTACATTGCAGCTAGCTTAAGGTTTATATTTATTTTACAGGAAAGTTTATATTTATTTTAACTAGGTACAATAGTTATTAAATAGTTATTAACTATTTAATAACTACCTAGCTAAAATAAATACAAATTTACCTGTAAAATAAATCCTAACCTAAGTTACAATTACACCTAACACTACACTATAATTAAATTAATTAACTAAACTACCTACAATTAATTACAATTAAATTAAATAAACTATAGTGCGAAAAACAACAAACACTAAATTACAGAAAATAAAAAAATTATTACAATTTTTTTAAACTAATTACACCTAATCTAATCCCCCTAATAAAATAAAAAGCCCCCCAAAATAAAAAAATTCCCTACCCTATACTAAATTACAAATAGCCCTTAAAAGGGCCTTTTGCTGGGCATTGTCCCAAAGTAATCAGCTATTTTACCTGGAAAAGAAATACAATACCCCCAACATTAAAACCCACCACCCACACACCCAACCCTACTCTAAAACCCACCCAATCCCCCCTTAATAAAACCTAACACTACCCCCTTGAAGATCTCCCTACCTTGAGCCGTCTTCACCCAGCCGGGCACAAGTGGACCTCAAGAGGGGCAGAAGTCTTCATCCTATCCGGGCAGAATAGGACATCCAGACCGGCAGAAGTCTTCATCCAGGCGGCATCTTCTATCTTCTTCCATTCGGAGCGGAGCAGGTCCATCTTGAAGAAATCTGACGTGGAGCATCCTCTTCCATCCAACGGCGACTGAAGAATGAAGGTTCCTTTAAGTGACGTCATCCAAGATGGCGTCCCTTCAATTCCAATTGGCTGATAGAATCCAACAGCCAATCGGAATTAAGGCAGGAAAAATCCTATTGGCTGATGCAATCAGCCAATAGAATTGAGCTCGCATTCTATTGGCTGATTGGAACAGCCAATAGAATGCGAGCTCAATCCTATTGGCTGATTGGATCAGCCAATAGGATTGAACTTCAATTCTATTGGCTGATTGCATCAGCCAATAGGATTTTTCCTACCTTAATTCCGATTGGCTGATAGGATTCTATCAGCCAATCGGAATTGAAGGGACGCCATATTGGATGATGTCACTTAAAGGAACCTTCATTCTTTAGTTGCCTTCAGATGGAAGAGGATGCTCCGCATCAAGATGAACCCGCTCCACTCCGGATGGAAGAAGATAGAAGATGCCGTCTGGATGAAGACTTCTGCCGGTCTGGATGTCCTCTTCTTCCCGGATAGGATGAAGACTTCGAACCGTCTGGAGGACCACATGTGCCTGGCTGGGTGAAGACAGCTCAAGGTAGGGAGATCTTCAAGGGGGTAGTGTTAGCTTTTATTAAGGGGGATTGGGTGGGTTATAGAGTAGGGTTGGGTGTGTGGGTGGTGGGTTTTAATGTTGGGGGGGTATTGCATTTTTTTTTTCCAGGTAAAAGAGCTGATTACTTTGGGGCAATGCCCGGCAAAAGGCCCTTTTAAGGGCTATTTGTAATTTAGTATAGGGTAGGGATTTTTTTTATTTTGGGGGGCTTTTTTATTTTATTAGGGGGATTAGATTAGGTGTAATTAGTTTAAAAAACATTGAATTATTTTTTTATTTTCTGTAATTTAGTGTTTGTTGTTTTTCGTACTATAGTTTATTTAATTTAATTGTATTTAATTGTAGGTCATTTAGGTAAATAATTGAATGATAGTGTAGTGTTAGGTGTTATTGTAAATGTGTCTTTATTTTAACTAGGAAGTTAATAACTTTTTAATAACTATTGTATCTAGTTAAAATAAATACAAAGTTGCCTGTAAAATAAATATAAACCCTAAGCTAGCTACAATGTAACTATTAGTTATATTGTAGCTACCTTAGGGTTTATTTTATAGGTAAGTATTTAGTTTTAAATAGGAATAATTTATTTAATTGTAGTAATTTTATTTAGATTTATTTAAATTATATTTAAGTTAGGGGGGTGTTAGAGTTAGGGTTAGACTTAGGTTTAGGGGTTAATAACTTTATTATAGTGGTGGCGACGTTGGCGGCGGCAGATTAGGGGTTAATAAATGTAGTTAGGTTGCGGCAATGTTGGGGGGCAGATTAGAGGTTAATAAATATAATGTAGGGTTCGGCGATGTTGGGGGCAGCAGATTAGGGGTTCATAAGTATAATGTAGGTGGCGGCGGTGTCCGGAGCGGCATATTAGGGGTTAATAATAGAATGCAGGTGGCAATAATGTCGGTGCGGCAGATTAGGGGTTAATAAATCTAAGATTAGGGGTGTTTAGACTCGGGCTTGATTTTAGGGTGTTAGGTGTAGACATAAAATTCCTTTCCCCATAGGAATCAATGGGGCTGCATTAGGAGCTGAACGCTGCTTTTTTGCAGGTGTTGTTTTTTTTTCAGCCGGCTCAGCCCCATTGTTTCCTATGGGGAAATCATGCACGAGCACGTTTAGCCAGCTACCGCTACCGTAAGCAACACTGGTATTGAGGTGAGATGTGGAGCAAAATTTTGCTCTACGCTTACCGTTTTGCGGCTAATGCCGGGTTGAAAAAAAAAATGTAATACCAGCATTGTCTTAAGGCAGCGTTAGAAAAAAAAGGCTTGTTAGCAACGCACCCCTGTTACCACAAAACTCGCAATCTAGGCATATATATTTAAACACCTAACCCTACTCAAATAATTTAAATCTACACTAAAAAATTACAAAGTTACAAAAAATAACAAACACTAAGTTATTATCAGGGCAATAGGGAGCTTAGTTTTTTTTTAGTTAGCTTTTTATTTGGGGGGTTGGTTGTGTGGGTGGTGGGTTTTACTGTTGGGGGGGTATTTGTATTTTTTTTTACAGGTAAAAGAGCTGATTTCTTTGGGGCAATGCCCCGCAAAAGGCCCTTTTAAGGGCTATTTGTAGTTTATTGTAGGTTAGGGTTTTTTTTATTTTGGGTGGGCTTTTTTATTTTCATAGGGCCCTTAGATTAGGTGTAATTAGTTTAAATCTTTGATCATTTCTTTTTTATTTTTTGTAACTTAGTGTTTGTTATTTTTTGTAACTTAGTTTTTTGTAACTTTGTAATTTTTTAGTGTAGATTTAAATTATTTGAGTAGGGTTAGGTGTTTGAATATATAATATATTTAATTTAATTTGTAGATTTATGTAATTTTAGTATGAAAGTTAGGTTGGATTAATCATTAATTTAATATAGTTTAATGTAATTTTATTAGAATAGTTAGGGTAGATTAATTATTAGTTTAATATAGATTCATTTAAATCTAAAGGTAAGTTTAAATTTATTATAAGATAGGGATGAGTTAATATTTAATGTAAGGTTAATGGGTTGTTATGTGAAAGGCCAGGGGTTTAGGGGTTAATAACTTTATTTAGTTGCGGGGGGCTCAGGGAGCGGCGGGATAGGGGTTAATAACTTTTCTTTAGGTGGCAGCGGTGTTGGGGTGGCAGATTAGGGGTTAATAAGTATAATGTAGGTGGCGGTGGTGTAGGGGCAACCGATTAGGGGTTAATAAGTATAATGTAGGTGGCGGCGGTGTAGGGAGCGGCAGATTAGGGGTGTTTAGACTCGGGGTACATGTTAGGGTGTTAGGTGTAAACGTTCCCATAGGAATCAATGGGATATCAGACAGCAGCGAAAATAAGCTTTCGTTGCTTTCAGACTCCCATTGATTCCTATGGCATCTGCTACCTCCAGGGTGGCGGATTGAAAACCAGGTATGCTGGGCCGGAACAGTAGCAAGCGTACCTGGTAGATTTTTTATAACTAGCAAAAGTAGTCATTTGCATTCGGAACATCTGTAGTGACGTAACCATCGATCTGTGTCGGACTGAGACCGGCGGATCGTATGTTACATCACAAAATTCTACTTTTGCCGGTCTGTAGCCTTTGATAAATAAGGCGAATCAAGCTCTCCACAATTACGCTGCAGAATTCCAGCGTATTTGCGGTTGACGGCTTGATATGTAGGCCCATTTACATCAGCAGTTTTGCAAGAATTTCCCGGCAATGTAGTTCTCCAGACACCTACCCAGGTATCTTTTCAACAAAAAATATCATGGAAATGTAGCAAATTTGATAATAGAAGTAAATTGGAAACTTTTTAAAAAAAATGGTATGCTCTATCTTAATCACAAACATTTTTTTTTTGTTTCATATACCATTAAAACTATTTCTATAAATTATTCTATATGAAATGTTCATCTGATATTAACTTTAATCTCAATATTTAGTCTCTATAAAAATATGACATTAAATATAGTTTAACTTTTTATATAGACCTTAAACACCTTTGCTTTTTGTGTAACAATTGTGCTTGCCCCATGCTCCCTAGAGAGACTGAAAATCAAAGAGTTGCTGCAAACCAAAGGCTGCTTTAGGCAATTTCTATCATTCTGAAGACAAAATTTAGGTTACAAATTATATGCTGGACTCTCTAGGGATAGTGTAAAAGCACATTTTTTTTTTTTTTTTTTTTAAAATACTTTATTTATCAAGTTCTCAAGTAAAGGAAAATACAAAAAACACTTCATATCAAAGTATGTTTCAGGCATATAAATAATCTCTACTTGAGTATTTTATAAATATATTGTGAACCGAACTGAGGGGGGGGATGGGAAAAGGTAAAATGGATATGGAATATCAAAAACTTCAAAAACATTGGGAGAGGGAAGTGTACTTTCTAAGAAGAAGAAAAAAAGAAAGAAATCAAAGCTATCCCTAATATATGGAATGACAAATTTATACTGAATCTTCTATATTTAAGATTGAAATTGAAATTTAGGGGGGAGGGAAAGATTTGCATATTCAATATTTAATAATGTTCATTTTGATGTTTGCGTTGGGAGGAAGTCTTAATATGAAAATTCTAAGCAAATTTAGTCCAAACTTAATATACCGTGGACCCTCAGAATCTAAGATTTCTAAATGTCACTGCTTCTGGTACCTGGTTTACCGTTTGTTTTTTAGAAGGTACCCCTTTTTTTTCTTTTATTATTCAATGATGCTCCTGGGGAATTCCAGATTTTACATAGGGCTGATTTTCCCTGTTTTTCTTCTCTTTTCCCTTCCGCCTCCCATTAAGTCTATAACATACAGATGTTAATGTTTACAAGGTAATACCCTCCGAAGAGGAACACCATTTGCCTTGTAAATTTTCAGTAAGGATAAATGTTGAGTTACGAAAGGGATATATTACTTTATGTCTTACTCTAGCTGGTATAAATAGTAAAAAAAAAAATCTAGTTTTGAATAAATGCTTTTATTCTCTTGTCTAGGTCACCCTGAATATCCGTCTGTTCAATAAACAGTTGAAGATACATAGGCCCCTATTTAAGAAAGTCTGGCAGACCTGATCCAACAGTGCCGATCAGGTCTGCCAGACCTCGATCAATACGGCGAGCAATACGCTCACCGTATTCAGCATTGCACCAGCAGCTCACAAGAGCGGTCTTTGTGACCGCTGCTACATAACTGCTGTTTCTGGCGAGTCTGAAGAAAAAACACTCTCTGATACTTTAAAGCATGGGAGTAATGCAATATAATCTGAACTGGCTCAAATAAATTTCTACCTCACTTGTATGTGAGTCCACTTATATAAACAGTTGCCTTTATTCGTTATTGTCAGGGTTAGTTCAAATTATGTATCAATGTATGTTATTCATATACAGGCTGAACAAACTACTTTAAAGAAACACCACAGATTGTGTATTAGAGCAACTAGTTTAAGGGTTCCTCATACAGGGAAGCAGCACTCTATGTGGGAAAGAAGGGGTTAATTAAGTAACCTGGTATACAATATATAGTTAACTAACTTGTAGCTTAAATTAAAACCTCTTTGGCATATTGCATCAATAATATAGTTTCCATATATGTAAAGGAGTTCCAGTCAGTTATTACTGTAAGGTTTGTTCTTTTGTGTTGGTAAATAATTCTATTGTACAATCAGTTTCCTTCAAAAACGTTACACTCTATTGTGGTAATATAGGGGTTAATAGAGTAGCCTAATATGCAGTATTAGATTAACCTGTTAGGAGTTCAAGTTAGAACCTCTTATTCATATTGTATCTATAATATGGGTTCTGTATCAATAAAGAAACTCCTGTCAGGTATTGCAATATGGCTTTCTCTTCAATAATGCCCCAGCATGTTCAAATATATAACAGCTGACTTTGCTACTATGAAGGAGTGAGCAAACACAGTATATTGTTTAGGATAACTGAATTCAAATATACCCCTAGTGGCAAACGTAATTCTGCTGCAACAATACGGGGTTAAAATGAGGTATCTAATAGTGCACTATGTAGTCAACCAGTTCCGAGCCCAGCTGATAGACTCCTTTCATAATCCGACACTGATGATGGTTACGTGTCGGAAAACAAGTTCCGGTTAGCTATTGCTGTAAATGTTACTTATAAGTATTACCACAGTGTTATAGAGTAAATTATGGCAGTAGTCAAATATTGCCACCTCAATGAAAGTTTAAAGTATAATGTGCAAAAGTGCTGTAAGCGGTAGAAATTCAATTTAATGAGCCATATTAGTATTTAAGTTGTTCCAGGCTAAGTATTCAATAAGGCAAGTAAGCAAACTACATTAAAGTATCACAAGGCTATCTAAAAACACAGGAGCTCCTAGGACTCCTCACCAATACCCTAACATCCCTAACATGTTTCGCCTTGAACGGCTTTATCAAAAGTTGTCGCGCCACTGGGTAGTCATTTTTTATAGTGTATAAAGTTAGTGATGCCCACATTGCGATCGTCATCGGTCACCAGGCAATTCGAAGAATATCTTAGCCATCCTGGCTGTTTACAGTGATTGGCTGAGCTGGTTATACTTTTTACAGAAGCAGAGTTTAAATAAATTTGCTGACAAATACTGGAACAAAGCTTTATTTTGACAAACGTATGTGTTAGTATGAGAATAGCAATATAAGCCATTCATGAACTATTGAGAATTATTAGGTTATTTTTGTTATTGTATGTTGATCTTAACTGGATATTTCGTTTTTTTTAATATGTTGTTATTATTGACATTTAAACAACATCATCATCTAGGATATTAAGAGGATTGAGATCCAATAGAATAATAGTCCTGGTGTGAAGACCCATTACGTAGAATGAAGGAATGTGACATTGTGTTGTAAACGTGAATAAAAATTGTGAAAATTATAAAATATCAAATTTGTGTAAATTTTAATCCCACTGAAAAATGGGTTATTGAGAGTTAAATCGACTGAACTGATAAAAAGTGTCTTGAATACATCTTTTGTGTTGTGTTCCATTTCCAAATAATAAAATGATGCTTTATTAAATCACAGAACTTATCTGTGATTTAACAGTGTTTTTGTATAATAAAAATCTATATTAATTTATGTTTGTTCCTATATTTTAAATGATTATTGGCTATACAAGTGACTTTTTCATAAAGTGATATGAACTGAGTATTATGAGGTGCTCTTGTTAATTATAAATACTTGAGCATCTAATCGTGTTAAGAAAAAGGGAAAAAACAAAAAATAATAAAGTCTAAAGTGAGATATTTTTTGTAATTTAAGGCACGTGTTAATTTTGTGTAGTTTTACTATTCTGCTAAGGATCTAATACAGAATAGTTTTTATGAATTATGTATAATACTTCTTTTGTGTTCTTTTGTCTATTATCATTTTGTCTATATTGGTTTAAATTGGATCTCTGAATCTGTGCAAAGATAAGATACCTAAAGTTAAATCAGAGTTTCTGATTGCACAGATTCAGAGATCCAATTTAAACCAATATAGACTAAACAATAATAGACAAAAGTACACAAAAGAAGTATCCTATATTATAAAAGGCCAAGTGTGTTTGTCTGAAGCCGTCATGCGCAGTAGAGACTGCGCGCGGACAAACACACGTGGCCTTCAGCTGCAGAGTAGTGCGCACTGCGGAAGCTGCCTGATGGGGGAGTGGCTGGCGGGCATGGCGGATGTGGTGAGGGGGCGTGACCGCCGGGCGGGAGGGGCGTGGCCGGCGGGAGAGACCCAGAGGAAGGAAGGAAAGAATTTAGAAAGAAAGCGAGCAGAAGAGGGGGGAAGAGCAAAAGAGGGAGAGAGAGAGCGCAAGAGGGGGGATAGAGAGAGCTCAAAAGAGAGAGGGGGAGAGAGAGAGCTTAAAAGAGAGGGGGAGAGAGAGCGCAAAAGATGGAGAGAGCGCAAAAGAGAGGGGGAGAGAGTGCAAGAGAGGGGGAGAGAGCACAAGAGAGGGGGAGAGAGCGTGCACAAAAGAGGGGGAGAGAGAGCTCAAAAGAGAGGGGGGAGAGAGCGCGCAAAAGAGAGGGGGGAGAGACCGCGCAAAAGAGAGGGGGGAGAGAGCGCTCAAAAGAGAGGGGGGAGAGTTTAAAAGAGAGGGCAAAAGAGGGGGGAGAGCGCAAAAGAGAAGGGGGAGACAGAGTGCAAAAGAGGGAGAGAGAGAGCAAAAGAGGGAGAGAGAGAGCGCAAAAGAGAAGGGGGAGACAGAGTGCAAAAGAGGGAGAGAGCGCAAAAAAGAGGGGGAGAGAGTGCAAAAAAGAGGGGGAGAGAGCGCAAGGGGGAGTCAGCACAAAAGAGAGGGGGAGAGAGAGCAAAGAAGAGGGGGGAGAGAGCGCAAAAGAGTGGGGGGAGAGAGCTCAAAAGAGAGGGGGAGAGAGAGCTCAAAAGAGAGAGGGGAGAGAGCTCAAAAGAGAGGGGGGGAGAGAGAGTTTAAAAGAGAGGGGGAGAGAGAGTGCACAAAAGAGGGGGAGAGAGTGCAAAAGAGAGGGGGAGAGAGCGCAAAAGAGAAGGGGGAGAGAGCGCAAAAGAGGGGAAGAGAGATTGCAAAAAAGGGGAAGAGAGAGCAAAAGAGAGGGGGAGAGAGAGAGCAAAAGAGAGGGGAAGAGAGAGCAAAAGAGAGGGGAAGAGAGAGCAAAAGAGAGGGGGGAGCGAGAGCAAAAGAGAGGGGGAGAGAGAGCAAAAGAGAGGGGGAGAGAGAGCAAAAGAGAGGGGGGGAGAGAGAGAGCGCAAAAGAGGGGGGAGAGAGAGAGCAAAAGAGGGGGGAGAGAGAGCAAAAGAGGGGGAGAGAGCAAAATAGGGGGGAGAGAGAGCAAAAGAGGGCAAGAGAGGGCAAGAGGGGGGAGAGAGCAGATGAGGGGGGAAGAGAGAGAGAGCAAAAGAGGGGAGAGAGAGCAAAAGAGGTGGGAGAGAGAGAGCACAAGAGGGGGGAGAGAGAGCACAAGAGGGGAGAGAGAGAGCAAAAAAGGGGAGAGAGAGAGAGCAAAAGAGGGGGGAGAGTGCAAAATAAGGGGGAGAGAGAGAACTCAAAAGAGATGGGGGGAGAGAGAGCGCAAAAGAGAGGGGGGAGAGAGAGGGAGCAAGGGTTGGAACCGCAGTACCTAAAAAATTGGACTAGTTATAGATAATTCATAAAAAAACTATTCTGTATTAGATCATTAGCAGAATATTAAAACTACACAAAATCAACACGTGCCTTAAATCACAAATAATATTTCACTTTAGACTTTATTTTTCGTTTTTTCACTTTTTCTTAACGCAATTAGATGCTTGAGTATTTATAATTAGCAAGAGCACCTAAAAACCTCAGTTCACATCACTTTATGAAAAAGTCACTTGCATAGCCCATAATCATTTAAAATATGGAAACAAATATAAATTAATATAGATTTTTATTATACAAAAACACTGTTAAATCACAGATAAGTTCTGTAATTTAATAAAGCATCATTTTATTATTTGTAAATGGAAAACATTACAAAATATGTATTCATGTAACTTTTTATCAGTTCAGTCGATTTCACCCTCAATAACCCATTTTTCAGTGAGATTAAAATGTACACAATTTGATATTTTATAATTTTAACAATTTTTTTTCACGTTTACAACGCAATGTCACATTCCTTCATAAGGGATAAACCTCCTATTACGTCCTACGTTCTAAAATAAAAACACAACACAACTGCTTGGGGAAAAGACCGGTCACGGTCGCGTTTATTAAACCAATTTAATTCTGCCTAATATTAGCCAATAATTAGGCAGCTCAAATCAACCTATCACTGAACTTGTAACAAGTTCATTCCAGTTGGTGGCGGCATCTTCTTCTAGCTAACTAACCCCTACTTATCGACGGACAAGGCCCCTCCGATGTCTGCAGCGTGGCACAGGGGTTGCGCACGCTTATTGGCACAGTGAGAGAGATTTTGTTATGGAGAGCTCTTCGGCCTGCAGCTCTTTAAAAAAGGGGGGAGAGGAACCCCTAAGCCGGCACTTAGTGGATGACACCTCTCCCTGTGTTCGGGCCGTCACTCTGCTCACACTGCGCCCGCTCCCAGGGCCTTGCCCGACCGCCAGCTAGGGCACAATTTCACCAACCCAGTAGGGCATCCTCTCCAAACGAGTCGTCCAACACAATTGAGAGAGGTGGATGACTATCTTACAACCTCTGGCTTATGGGGCTGGTTCAACTAAACCTACCCCCGCCGAGGACAGACTTACCCTCAACCAAACTTGATCGGTCACGATCGCGTTTATTAAACCAATTTAATTCTGCCTAATATTAGCCAATAATTAGGCAGCTCAAATCAACCTATCACTGAACTTGTAACAACTTCATTCCAGTTGGTGGCGGCATCTTCTTCTAGCTAACTAACCCCTACTTATTGACGGACAAGGCCCCTCCGATGTCTGCAGCGTGGCACAGGGGTTGTGCACGCTCATTGGCACAGTGAGAGAGATTTTGTTATGGAGAGCTCTTCGGCCTGCAGCTCTTTAAAAAAGGGGGGAGAGGAACCCCTAAGCTGGCACTTAGTGGGCGACACCTCTCCCTGTGTTCGGGCCGTCACTCTGCTCATACTGCGCCTGCTCCCAGGGCCTTGCCCGACCGCCACAAGAAAGACGATCCTCTTGCCGCCACACCTAACCAACATAGCCCTTAAATAATTCAATATAACAATATAACACAAATAACCAAATTTTTTTTTTTTTTTATATATATATATAAATATAACGCTGTGTTAACAACGGTCGGATGCCAACCACAGCACAGAACTTTGAAAACTAACTAATGTCCTACCAAGTGTCCATTTTAAACAACCAATGAGATGGCTTTCTTAAAGTCAGCCAGAAAAATGTCCAACCCGACGTCCGCCAGGTGAACCCCATCCGGTCAGTAAAGGGCCTTCTTGTCGGCCGTAATAGTGTCATGCCTGATGACGAATCCTCCCACGGCCGTGACCGCTCTTCCCACTTCCCTATTAACTTTCTTGCGGACATTGTACGCTGCCCTGTGTGTCACAATGTGACGCCAATGCAGCCGTGCAACCACGTTAGACCAACCTATCCGCACATCCTGAAGCCATGCGCACACCCACTTGATGTCCGCAACCATAACCCGAATTAAGCCCAACACGGGAATGGATCCCAGGTCGTTCCCGCCCAGATGCACAACAATCACTTGAGGCTTTCCCCACCTCCTATGCGCATCCTGTAACAGAGCGGGGAGCTCACTCCAATTTAGATCCCTGCGCCCGAGCCAGTGAATGTTAGCCCTGGATGCCGCCAATCCTAGCTGCTGCCCTCCCGGGGTATGATGCGCCCTGATAGCCGCCCAGTGGATAAAGGAGTGCCCAATAATCCACACGCGCACTGGGGTCTTTACTGTACCTATAACAACATGGATGGGGCCAATGAAACGTTGACAAACGACTACTAGTAAATCCCCCTTCTCTCCCCCCCCCAGCCGGGAAGGTATCAGAGAGGTCCCACACCTTACGAGCCCCCAGCAACTAAGCTTTCAAAGGGCGAATGTAGCCCCTATAGTGCTCCGACTTCCAACGCGCCACCCACCGGCCGCTGCACTAGTCGCTGCCCCAATACGGAATGAATGCGGAGCAATCTTAGACGGATCCAATCCTGCTGCCGCTGCCACTTTGGCTATCACTTTGCGGAACTGGAAGGCTGAAAGAGAACTGCCGTCCTCATGCACAAGAAACTGCAGCCCTCCCCTCGGCCGGACATGACAATACTCCGCCACGCTCGACACCGGGCAGCATTCCAAACTTTCGTGCCTAGCTAAAGGCAACCAAGCCCCTTTACCCTCCTGATCCATTTTGGATCTGGGGATGAGCAGTAGCACGCACTCATCTGAGGCCCGCACATGCCCCACCTTAATGCCGCCCACCTCCCCTTTCGTAGAGGAGGTGACCACTTCGCCTATCCTCAGCGCCCCTGCAAATGCCAGCGCGAAAGCAGCCCGAAACAAGACCGCTTCGTAGGCTGAACTGCACACTGCCCCCAGATTTTCTACCAGCGAGCGCAATCTTTCCGTCGTGATTGGCTCCCTCCGATCCTTTGCAGGTGGGGCCATCCGGCCCCATCCCTTCAAGATCTGCCTTACTAACGGCTAGATTTAGAGTTCGGCGGTAGATGGGCTGTTAACGCCACGCGTGTTTTATGTCTAACGCACGGCATTGTTTGACTCCGGTATTTAGAGTTAATATAAGACCATCTAACGATGCTCCTAACGCGTGTATGTCACACGCGTAATCCTGCCCGCGTTAGACAGTCTCCCATAGAGATCAATGGGAAAGGCAAAAAATAGCTTTTTTCACCTAACACTCGATCTCGCGAGAAATACGCACAGCTCGGTCATATGACGCATACCACATCATGCACAACAATAACACGCCGCAAATGTCACAACATCAATCAATCAACAAAGCACACAAGCATTACACATTCACAAGCGGGGGAAGTTTTAATACTATTTATACGGGGAATACGCATATACTTTAAGATGCGGAAAATCGCACAATAACAACAAGGATTAAAAAATATATACATACACTAAAAAAAAAATCGCATTCAATATCATTATATATTATGAAAAACATACATATACAACACTTCACGAAGAACACACCATCGCAAATTCACATTTAAAAAGAATACTATTGGACAATGTTAGAGAAAACGACCACTATGACATCATCGCATTCTACACATTCCACAAATACCAACTCAAAATGAGCATGCGCAAATTAACACACCTAATACACATTGCAATAATATTAATTGCTAATAAAGCACACCTGAACACTAATTACAATGGAAATTGGGACATCATTAAACATTTACACAGGGTATATAAGCACCACACAAGCAGGGCTTCTTTGACTGTGTTGCTGGTGGGTCTTTGGAGATTTAAGAATAGAGATTTTGCGATTTTTTGAGAGTGAGTTAGTGTTAGTGTGAGAGAGTCAGTTGGTAGTGTTAGCGTGAGAGAGTCAGTTGGTAGTGTTAGCGTCAGATAGTCAGTTGGTAGTGTTAGCGTGAGATAGTCAGTTGGTAGTGTTAGCGTGAGAGAGTGAGTGAGTTAGTGGGAGTTAGCGGGAGTGGGAGAGAGTCTGTTAGTGGGAGCGTGAGTGAGTTAGTGGGAGTTATTAGTGATAGTTGTTAGTGTGAGCGTCAGTTAGTGGTAGTTAGTGAGCGTTAGTGGGAGTGTTTGTTATTGAGAATTAGAAGTAGTGTTAGTTAGCGAGCGAGTGATTTATCTGTACACTTAACACATTTACACGCAAACACATTCAATACATACATACACTTATCAATAACACTACATACACTCCATACCCCCTACCCCCTCATACTACACTCCATACCCCATTCCTTGTAGTCCCATTCCCTTTCATCCCATTTACTCTTATCCCATACCCCATACCCATCCCATACCCATCCCCTAGTTACATTTAGTTTACATATCCTCCTTTTAGTCTTATTCTTTTCGTTTATTTAAATACTCCTTACCCTCTTTGTTTTTTTTTTACATCCCTCACACTTTAAGCACCTTTTTTGTCTTTTTAGTTCTTTATTTTGACCCCCTTTCATTTCATCACACTCACTTTTTTTTTATTATTTGGGGTTTAGTTTAGGGAGGAGATGGAGGCCAGGCAGGGGACAGGTAGAGGCAGGGGGAGAGGAACAGGGCAGGAAGGGGGGCAGGAAGGGGGGCAGGAAGCGGGGGTGGAAGCGGTGGGTGGACCCAGCCACTTGGTTCAAGATGACCAAGTGGCTGGGCCCAGTGGCGGTCAGAGTAGGGCTTCACAGTCCGGGAAACAGAGGGCATCGTCACAGGGGAAGGCCAAGGCGACTAGGGAGGCGAGGTTTACGATGGAGGAGAAGGAGGCCCTCGTAGAGGCCTATATGGCCAGGTATAGGATGCTGCAGCACCAGAAGACTACCCCGACTGACAGGAGGAGGCTCTGGAACGAGATTCGGAATGCAGTCAATGCAGTGGGTTGCCGGAACCGGGATATGGATTCCATCAAACATCGGTACCGGGACTGTAAACTTGAACTTAAAAAAAAGTTAAGCCTGGAGGCCCGACATGCCGCAGGGACCGGTGGCGGCCCTGCCCTTGAAATGGAGTACTGCAGATGGGAGGAAATGTTGCGGCCCAGCATCTCCGAGGTGGAAGTAGTCGGTATCGGAGGAATCGATACCGGGAACCTGCCACTCTCATCTGACGGTAAGCTCATTGAACAATAATTTCACATACGAATGTATTTCAATGGACACTATACGCAAACATTTACTTTCATGATTGAGGTAGCGAATACAATTTGACAAAACATTCAAATGTACTTATATTACATAATTTGATTCATTCTTGAGATATATTTTAATGAAGAAATAGCCATGCACACGGTGAAACAATCACAGGAGGCAGCTATATTCAGCTAACAATCAGAATCTTATAAACATATTTAGATATGCTTTTCAGCAAAGAATATCCAGAGAATGAAGCTAATTAGATAACAAAAGTACATTCGAAAGTTGATACTAAATGTATGCTTATAAATCATGAAAGATAAAACATTGGGTTTCATGTGTTAAGGATCCGATTAATGCTATTACGCTGTTTACACGCATTCTATTACTTAGCGGTTACATCAGTATCTAGGCTATAGGTTAGGTGTGCATTTAAACAGACTGAAAACAAACGCAAAAACATTCACATTGACCAGATATCACAAACACTGTTTAGAAAAAGCGGAAATCGTATTGATTGTTTGTTAGATTTCAAAGTGGATTAATGATTCTGCATTTGTAATTGTATCGTAAGCTAAGTCATTTAAACCTTTATTTGCAAATATGCTAATATATACATTTCTTTTTTTATTTTTTTTTTAATATACAGAGTCTGGGGACGAGGCAGCACAGCCTCCTGCATCTCCCCGGGATGAGAGTGGTGGTGAGGAATTCCCACTTCGGAGGGAAGAGGCCCCCCGTGACGAACAGCGCACGGGAGATGATCAAGAGGCCCCGGAAGCACAGGAGGATGCCGCTGAAGCCGCGGAACCCGAGGTCCCTCAAAGACCCGCACTCCGCCGTGCACGGGCACCCCGCCGTGCACGGGTTCAACAGGCACAACAAGAAGAAATAGCGGAGGTGCGGGTTCTACTGGAGTACATAGACCAGATGCGTACCTCCCGGATAGAAAACATAGAAGGACGACGCAGAATACTTGATGGGCAGAATCAAATAATTCAAGGCCAAAACGAAATAATCAGTATACTGAATACAATACAAGAAGGACAAACAAGAATGTTCAATCTTCATCAGGAAATGTTCACATTTTTCCGGGAGGCGCATGCTGGTCTACCTCCTGTTGCTGGGCCTCTTGTTGCTGGGCCTCTTGCTGCTGGGCCATCTCCTCCTGCCGGCCCATCTCATCCTCCTCCTCAGCCATCTACTCCTCCTCCTCCTCAGCCATCTTCTCCTCCTCCTCCTCAGCCATCTTCTCCTCCTCCTCCTCAGCCATCTACTCCTCACCTTGGTCGTCCCAGTACTCTTCCTTCCACTCCTCCCACAACAGCTCCAAGGAGGACTCTTCGGAGTCGGCAGTTGCCTCTCCCAGAGCCTCAGCCCCGTGGGAAGAGGGGAAGGAAGAGGAAGTAAGTATTTTTTTCCATCTTAAATTTTTTTTTTTGGGTAATGGATAGGTATGTGATGATGTGGTTTTCATACACTTGTGGACCACACTCTGTATATAATCGACTTCTATGGGACCGGGTCCATGGAGGAAGATTCTTTGCAGAGTGTGGGTTATAAGTGTGTGAAAACCACATCATCACATACCTATCCTTGTTCATGATATTGATTGGTTTCTGTGATGTGATGTCCAAACTGTTTCCCGAATCGCTAACTAAATTACCATAACAATTATCCATGATGGCATATTACTGTTTGAATGCCAATAACACAGCTTAAAGGGACAGTCAGAAAATTATTGATTACAAAGAAAACACTGTATTACGCATTATAAAGTTTGAAACAACAAAACATGGAGAAATACATGTGTGACTTATGTGCTTACCCTTGTATCTATGACTATGAAAAATGACCACTTATTTGTTGTTCTGACATAACAACATTTTAGATATCAATGATCAATACATGGTCAATAATATGCTGTATGAGCACAAGATTTTACATATACAAATGCTATCCAAATGCCCTCTAGTGCTCAAATTGTATAATGATTACAAGCACTCTTCAAGATTTAAGAAATGAGCACACCAACCTCATAGGTTTAGATAGCAAATTTAGATAGCAAATGTTCAATTGTTGAGAAACATTTGATATCCTTGTTATTACAGAATTGACTTTTCGAATAATGTAAAAATATTTTTTTTCGAAACTGTCCCTTTAACAACATTACA
Organism: Bombina bombina; assembly: GCF_027579735.1. Classification (NCBI taxonomy): domain Eukaryota; kingdom Metazoa; phylum Chordata; class Amphibia; order Anura; family Bombinatoridae; genus Bombina; species Bombina bombina. Next base: position 935,498,136 of record NC_069504.1, on the reverse strand, counting down.
TATGCTAACACATTTTAAGCTTGTTGCTATATCTACATGTACTTTGTCAAAAAAAATATTTGAAAATCACATTTATATTGACGTGTTAAATAAAGTCTATTTTCTTTAAGAGACATTATTGTGTTAATATTTTATTGTAACTATTTTTATTTTAACAATGAATATGGTTTAAAGTCCTTTTAGGAGTGGGGGGGTGAAATATGCTAACAAAAATATATTTGAAGATTAAACTATGTGGATCTCATACATGATACAAAAAAACAACATTTGCATTCAAGGGACAGTATCCTATATTTTTTACATAACTGTATGTAATAGACACTACTACAAACAACAAGATTAACATATACTGATAGCAATATTAAAAAGCTTCAAACACTTGCAAATAAAATAGGGTTAGCTATATTTTAAATATAGATGAACCACCATTACAACCGTAAAACACAATACCCCATCATTAACATATGAAAAGAACCTTTACACAAACTGGACAAAGCTGGAGATGGTACTCACATGAAACTCATTGGCTTTGCGAGGAGTAAGAAAATTACTTACATTTTCTTACAACACAAGACAAAATAAACCTATTGGTTAAACAATGGACTATCTAACTAGAGACAAAATCAAATATTTTTATTTATAATGTGAGTGTCTAATGAACCTTTCATAAAATATACAACGAAATTACATTTAGAAGAAGTCGGCATCATATATTTAGCATATGATAAATGCATATTGATTACTTTATTCAAACACAATAGCGCATATTTATTAATTAGATATGTTCAACATTAAACACAACATTAATTTTTAAGAAAAAGGAACATTGTTGACAAACATATTAAACATGGACTGTAGAGATTTGCACTTGCCTAGAAATATCCTATGCATGAAAACATTTTGCTTTCGTTCGTTGATTCAACCAGACATCCAGCAAAAGAGAATGTGTTGGTCTTTATCAGCTACGGGTCAACAATGTAACATGATGCAAATAATACATATTCGCAAGCTTTTTAAAATTGCATGCAGTCACAAACGTTTTTAACGTGCACAAATATTGCGGGACTACGCAATCCAATCACACGTTTTTTTAACTTTACATGTGCCGTCTTAACATGGCGCTTCCTTGATCACGTAAGAACGCCATCCAATGAAAGGCACATTATTGATCACGTAAGAACGCCCAAAAAAAAAAAGGCGCATCCTTGATCGCGTCAAAACGCAATCCAATAAAAGGCATATTCCTGATCACGTAAGAACGTCAGTCAATACAAGGAATCATTGGACAGCCTGGCAGGTGACGTCTTAAGCAACATGGCGCATCCGAGATCGCTGAAAAACCGCAGACAATACAAGGACTCAGTGACATCTTGGCATATCATTAAGAAACGTATTTATATTTTAGGAACTAGTATGTGTGTAGATTGCTATCTAGGAATGTCACCAAATTATGAATCATCTTTTCGGACTTGACTGTCCCTTGAACTATAGCTATGGTGTATATCTTTAACATTTAAAAGATACACATGAGAAATACATATGCCATTGATGTTTTAAGATATCTTTGGATTGTTGTTGAATAACAATAGTTATACATGTATTGATTAAACGTGTCATTTATTCAAGTTTAATTATGGTCAGCCTACCTATAGCCATATATGGGAGGAGATGTATTTTGTTAACATATTAGTTAACTAATATTCATCATCTACATTATTTGTATTACACACAGAGATTGATTTGGTTACACTTTGACAATAATATAGATTTGAAAATGAAATACAGGTGCTGTCAACATTACAATAAGATTGTTTATTAATAAAACTATATGTCCTTGTTCTTGTAAAAAGGACAAAAACGCTTTACAAATGGAAATACATTCATTTACAATAGTGATCAACATCACTTAAAGGGACATTATTTTGTTTTTAAAAAGAGCATACACATAGTCAATACTATTTAAATAAAATGAACACTTTACAGGGATTATATCATTGTATCAATACTCAGATCATTTGGTAAAGGTGCATCAATTCATGCAGAGTTTATAAATACACACATGGATATGAACATTTAAATATACATATATACACAAATACAAAAATATATATACATATATAAAGAAATTACTCTGCTAATCATAATCAGGCAATGATAGAGCTAAGAGAAAATAATATAAACACAAATAATAAGATTACATTGGAGATGTTAATCTTAAAGTCATTTACTATTGTCTTACATATATGATTTCATTATAACAAATAGATTTGTTAGGTCCCTTTAAGGATAAACAACATAAACTAGAGCTTGCAAAAAATAACAGGAAGAATGAGGACAAAGATTTGTGAAATAAAATTTATTTTATTAGTATGTAAGAAAACATACACAACGTTTATAAATAATCTTGTAAAAATAAGGAATATATGAGCCATATGACAAGGTAACACAGTGCATCACAGTCCATGAAGAGAGTTGCCAAGGGCCAGCATAGCCCCATTGGAGACACATGGCAAGGTAACACAGTGCATCACAGTCCATGAAGAGAGTTGCCAAGGGCCAGCATAGCCCCATTGGAGACACATGGCAAGGTAACACAGTGCATCACAGTCCATGAAGAGAGTTGCCAAGGGCCAGCATAGCCTCATTGGAGACACATGACAAGGTAAAAGAGTGCAACAGGCACAACAAAAAACTGATAAAAAGGCCAAATGGCAACAATATAAATACAAATTCAACATGTGGACAGAGGATTATTATCTGCCACCATGGAGCATATCCAGATCCTCCACTTACTGGTCATCCTCTTCATTGTCCTGTGCATGTCCAGCTCCAGATTCAGGCCTTGAACGTAATTGCATAATTTCACGCAGAGTCAAGTCCTGAACCCGGAGCTGGGCCTGCATGGTGTCGTTCATCCCTCTCAGGACAGCTGCGTTCCTCAACACGGCCTGCTCTACTCTTGCTATCCCTTCTAGCATGAGCCATGCTGAGTCACAGCCTAAAATAAAATAAAAATTAATATTAAGGATAATTACACAACAGAATAAAAGATTTTAATACATACATTGTCATCATAAAGACAAATAATTATTTACATCAATTATTTTTCATATATTCTTTACACATGAATTAGGTTATTCAGACAGACAGAAATCATTAAAGGCTCATGTTACTCAAACATGTTGAACCCTTTAATTGGTTTTAGATGATCCACTTATACAGCTTGAGTGTATGAAATCTTGTTAAAGGATTTACATTGTACTTACATTAGCAATTTAAAAATTCAATTTAGACTGTGGTAGGCACACATATCCTTAAACATTTTGGCATTGAGGACAAGCTGTGTAAACATAGCAACCAGAAGAAATTACATTCCCACTGGGTTAGACAAGAGATAATGTATCCACATTTGGACATAAAATTTTGTATCCAAGTAGTGGTGTTTGGTATATGTAGTGATATCCAATTAAAGGGACACTGAACCTAAATATTTAATGGACTGATTCAGATAGAGCATGACATGACAAATCTTTAGAAATTACACATATTCATTATATGTTTTAATTGTCAAGCTATATTTTGAATGCAAGAATGTTGGTTTTTATGGAAGCCAATATTTGTTGATGAACCTTGTTTGTGCATGCTGGTTGATGGATACATTCATCCAACAATAAAGAAATGATGGCCACATTTATTTTATTGTTTAAACTAATTATAGGAATAAGTTGTTTTCAATAAATATATCAAGAGAATGACGAATAATTCATAAGAGTATTCTATTATACATTGGCTTAACATTGCATGCTGGATTTGAATCACAATTTAACCAATTTAACTTCACTGTACCTTTAAGTATCTTATAAAGTGTATTTAGAATGATACTTACAGCTGTGCCTGGGAAGGACAATCTGACACCCAGGACAATGAAGGTTTAAACAGGGGGGAGGGATGGGATTGGCTCGGGGAGGGATGGGAATGGCTTGGGGAGTGGTGAGCTGCTGCTCCAGGGTAGGCCGTACAGCTGGGGAGTGGGGAGTTTGGGTCTGGGCAGCTGTACGGGCCAGAATACGGGGAGAGCGGCGAAGGGGGGTGTATGGGCGTTTTTTGGGAGGGACAGGATATGAAATATGGGAAGGGCTGGCAGTGGTCGGGGCATGGTCATGGGTTTGGTGATGGGAAGGGCTCTGGGTGTGTGCAGAGGTGTGGCCATGGTCAGGGGTGTGTGCACGGGGAGGGGTCTGTGACTGGGCAGGGGCGGAATCCAGATGACCAGAAGTGGTGGATCCATCTGAAAATGTAAAATAAATATATTAACATCTCATACATCCTGACATCAAATCAACGCATTTAAAATTGATTATGTTTTCAATATACCTCGAAGTGTGTTTGAATCTGTAAACTATTCTGAAATGAGGATATGGTATCTATATAGGCACTCAGATGAATCTCAATGACTGTCTGTACAATGTGAAACTTATTATTGTGTTTTGGCATGGAATATGCATGTGACATAATGATGGCATGAATTATATATTCTTAAAAAAATATATACAAGCAGATTTTCATGCTGCCTGATATAGAAAGGGGGCAGTAGTGTATTTGAACAGACAAATAATATTCCTTTTTAAAGGGAAAAAGCTGTAGACTTTGAATGTCTTCAATAAAATGATTTCAAAAAAAGAAACATGTTGGAAACATGATAGATATATTTCACATACCATCAGACTCCAAGGCAGCCTCTTCCTCCTCCATCCCACATGTGACATCAATCTCTGTAAAACATAACATGTTGTGTACACCTTAAGATCAGATATTATAACATATGTTACTGTTGCTCAAATACGCACATCAATGTTGCATTAAAGATATACACACACAAAGTTATGATTTACATCATTTTGATGGAGCATACAAATGACAATAGATTTGTTATTGTCAATAAATCAGAATATTAATGTATTGTTTGTCTTAATGTTAAATTCATAAAAGCATAGTACATAGAACATTTAAGATTTCTCATGTGTGTATCACTTGATGACTGTTGTTAAAAAAAAAAAAATTTAAAAAAACATATGTTAGACATCTTATGAATAACAAATGTGTAGAATAATAAAGTAGAAATTATTAATCGCTCAATATAAAAAATAAATATATAATCAGAAGATAAATTCTATGATTTTTTATAATGTTATGCTTCATCGGAATCATGATCATAATATTGATTAGCAATACACCTTCAATTACATATAAATGAGTCAATGGACTTACCAGGAGACCGCAAAGGCGGCTCTATGTCACTGCTGGATTCCTGTGGGCTCCCCACACCAACTCTCTCTATGAATGATATAGATATATATTATTAAACACATTTTGGATATCACTAAATCACATCTGTCTAGAATTTTAACATTAATCAACTTTAAAATGTGAAGAATAGAGCAGTCATTACACCAGAAAATGCTTGATTGAATCAAGGGGATTCTGTAAACATATCTGTATTCAACATATGTTTAATGTCAGACTACATTAGACATCAAATTCATCTCAGATGCTGCTATTGCATATCTAAATATACCCAATGATCAATGTTCTTAACCCTTTAAGGACACAGCTTTCACTTAGCTCAATTGTTTTATGACGGAATAATTCCGTCATATGTCCTTAAGAAGTTACAAGAATACACACAAACCACATATTGAGGAGCATCTGTTGACAAATCTAAACAAACATGTGTCACATCGAGCCATTTATTCAATGTACAGTAATCTTGTTTAGGACACAACACATATTTATCACAATACATAACAAACTTTATTATTACAAATATGTAATCATGGTGCTGTTAGAGTATGCAGATATATATAAAGTAACTCCAACAGATAATTAGATTTATATATCAATAGTTTTTAATAAAAATAATGTAATGATGAATGAATCTATTTTGTCTTAAAGGGACACTGACATGATTAATTTAAATAATTGATTTCTATGTTCAAACTGTAAAAAATGATTTAACATTGACTCCTATTATAATTCGAATGTTGTTCGATATTAATCTTAAAGGCAGATAAGGAATATTGGATTCAATAAATATTGTTTGTTGAAGGTATCCACCAATCATCAATATAAACCCAGGTTGGTCAACAAATATTTAGATGCACATAAACGTACTTTATTTATTTTAAAATACATTTAGCAATAGAATATGTCACATATGATGATAGTATTATATTTTATGTTTATTAATATTGCATACTGTATGTGAAAGACAATATTAATAATTGTAGTTCAGTATCCCTTTAATCTAAAATTAAATAGATTCCACAATGTTGTTGTTTGTTAATGAATTATCTACTCCATATGTTGATGTAATGAATGGTATTGAGCATGCAATTAAAATCAAATATGTTATTTAAGTATATCCGAATAATTATATAATTTTCATCTATTAAATAGACATTACATATAAATATAGAACAATGTGTATTTAGTATGTAATGTTCATTCCATGTTTCTAAGACAAATGTCAATTAAAATGAGACATACCATACTGTGACAAGCCCTGGCTTGAGGATCCAGCAGCCACATCCATATCTGTAATATATTAAATGAGGATTGCATATCATTAATACTAATCATGCCATGTTTAAAATATTTACATTAATAACAAATCAATAGAAAAATATTAATCCTTTGGTAGTCCCATGAGTTAATAGTTTCCGCAATTAAATGAATGATAAATATATCCTGGACTCTTATTTTCAATCAGTTGTGTTGTTTACTGTATCTTTAAGAATATATGCTTGTTATTACATAATCATCAATTGATGGCCATATGTTATAATTTATTAGTATTATTCGTTTTTTATTAGATATAATATTTAAAATAAGAATACTGTATTCTTCACTAATCTAAGATTTTCCATTTAATTTTTAACAACATGTATAAAGCAATGCCACTTTCCGCAAACCCATGTTAACGTGGATGAGAAATGCCATTTTCGCGATCATTGCGCAATGATTCCAAGCGGAATTACGCATCCGTCATTTGACCAACATGTATAAAGCAATGCCACTTTCCGCAAACCCATGTTAACGTGGATGCGAAATTAGATTTCCGCTCTGTGACGCATATTCTGTAGAGCGCAATAAACATCATTCCAATTTCATGTATCACTAATGTAAAATCAGATATCTAAACATCATATGTAGTGTATGTTGTGAGATCTGTATAGGTTTAGTATCTGACTAAATACACATTTTGGATTTTTAACATTATAAATATTATATGAAGTTGGATAATTACCTGGTTCAGATTCTCTATCGGGTCCTCCCAGGCCACCGGACGGAGAAGCATCTGCCCTGTCCCCCGCGTCAGGACTTTCAGATCCCGCAGCTGGGAGGGAAGAAGAGGAGGCCGAGGATGGCGAGGATCTAAATCTTTTGGGGACCCGGAGATTGAGGAGCTCGCATAAAGTCACCTCATAAGGGAGTAGGTACAGTTTCCGCGGGGCCTTTCTTTGGCCCCCTCTTTTACGGGCTTGTACCCAGTCCCTTATGAGGTTGACTTTTTTCGATAAACGCAACCTCATATCTCCGAATCTCCTCATGATCTGATCCTGGGTCCTCTGGACGTCACACACCAATCTAACCGCATTGGTGATAGACTCCCAGAGGGCCTTCTTAACAGGCGCATCTGTCGAGCTCCTCTTGTTCCCAAACAGCTGGGGATAAAAGTCCTTGACGGCGTGGACCAGTGCAGCGCTCTCCTCCTTGGTGAACCTGGGAACTGACATGCCTGCTGGGTTGTACAATAAATATATTATAATAATATAAACTGCCTGCAGGCATTAGAGAACTGACAAAGATGGCAACGTGTAATGGACTTTTATATGGTGAAGTAAACATGAGATGCACCATGGGACAATTTATCTGTACATCTGATTGGATAAAATTTTGAAATATTGTTATAATGTCTGTGAGACCATCCTGACTCAAGTTGTGTTTGTGTGATGAACTCTGATTGGCCGTTCCTTAATGTTTCATATCTTAGTAACTTCCTTACACATACCGCTTGGTGGTGCTGTAACTTCATTTTTCATGTAGACTTATTTGTAACTCATGGGCCTGTCATGCGGATATGTGTGACGCAGATTTAATATCCGTGATCCGTGAAATATTAATGATTAAATACTCTTTAAAATCTCATCCTGTCACATTATTAATGTTGTAGACATTTCTCGGTTTAATAACGGTCTGTTTCTTTAATACAAATACACATTTAATATTGTATGTCTTTATTGTTCTTTAAATAAATTGATTGTGAAGTATTGACATTGCTCTATTAAATGTATTTATAATGCACATTGATTGTGTGCTATTGCGTGACATTACACTAATGTTTAAATATGCTAATCTGGTGTTTGAAGATGCGTTTCCCACGCAATATTTATTAATGTTAAAATTCCGGGAAGAATGTCAGTAACTTTGATAATCTGTTTATAAATGTTAAACTACAGCTTTGTTATTCGCAAATAAACCTCGAGCTTGTATTTCTCTGAAGTGCTCATATATGTTATTGTGCAATGGCGTCTTTAGTTTTAAAGAGACATTACAAACAATTGTATCAAATGATCTGTAGAGATAGAAGATTGTTTAGACTTTAAAATGTAAATCATTTTCTCTTAGTATTTATATATCCTCAACATAAGAAATTTAAATGCACATGGTTGAGCCAATCACATAAGGCATCTCTGTGCATCCACCAATCTTCATCTACTGAGCCTATCTCGATATGCTTTTCAAGCAAAGTATGTCAAGATAGGAAGAGAAGTAAATACACTATTTCAAGCTCTTAAAGGGACACTGTCCAAACAAATTTACCATTGGTGATTGAGCATGAAATGTTAATCAACTTTATTATTTAATACGATTATCAAATGTTAAGTTATCTTGTTATGTTTCTTTGAAAATCAATAATGATATTTTATATTACGGACAATTGTTTAATAAAAACCTGGGTTGTCCTTGACGATTGTTGCATCAATTATTCCAAACAATCAAGTTCTGTCCAGAGTACTGAAGCAAATAAATTAGCTATTTACTGCCTTATTTCTAAAGTAATGATAGCAACATCACAATGAGCATTCATAATATGAGACAAGTTTTAAAGTTGATTAAAATAGAATACTCATTCAGAATGTATAAATCATTGTTTTTTTAAATGGCTACCTTTAAGTATATTTTGAGTTCATGTCCCTTTAAATAAACATTTCACAATAATGCTTAATATATCATAAACCTAGGCACCTTCCTTTTGCTAAATGAGTCTAACATATGAGTAAAGCAAATTTAGATTAACTTCTAGATTGTTTTACACACTGACTGAAATATATTTATTAAATGAGGTATTTTTTAGCCTTCAGCGTAGAGGGACATTAAGCTATATGTTATGTATGCATTTTGTATCATAATCTTATATTTGACCAACTTAATATGTTTTGTTATTCAATCATTATATTGTAATTATATATATTCGTGGATTAAATACATCTCTACATAGGCTATTTTGATGCTGATTGTTGTTTGCATATAGATGCCTTATATCATTCACTAAGATATGTGCATTTATTTTTATTTTAACAAGTATATTTAAAGACTGAATGTAATTCTATAGTACATTCTAAATATGTTTAAATTCTTGTATGATATTTGTAACAATGTATACAAAATATACATTTTGAATGACCCCTTTAAGGACCCAAACATATTGTATTTTTATTTAACATTGACAAAATAAACTAAAGGGGAAATTACATTCTATATAGATATTTGATGTCTAACCCAAGAGGTAAGATTGTAATAAATACATAATATTACTAAGTATAGTTAAATGACTCCACTAGAAAATTACATAGATTAACCTGGCATCCAATAACTAATTATTAAAAATTATAAAGTTAAATGACCTACCATTTATAAATGTAATAATTGTAAAATATTTTCTAATAATGTTTTGAGATACCTAAGGAAGATACATGATCTTATACAATTCTTTTTACATTCAACAACACTGTCACTTTCATGTAATTGAACCACTTCACCTTATTAAATGTTAAAACAATCATAATATTAATACATATCCTAAATATTTTTAATATATACTTTTTCAATATAAAAGCATTGAAGAATATGACTCCCCAATTAATGTTAAAATATATCTTTTAATATTCTCTGAAGAATTTTATTTTCTACTATTAATGCATTATTTTCTCTTATGCATGTGCTTGTCAAATAGCCAACTACCAGTCATGGGAGTCCAAGTTTTATTTATTTACAGATTATATTGATATATATTAGAATCTGCTAAAAAAAAAATATATATTTAATAGAAAATAAATAAATATTCCATGAAGTCATCAGATGCCAATCTGAAATGACAAATAATAAAAATGGAACAAAGTTAATACACACGTTGTAAAATATTCATAAAATACATTTAAAATCATATGGTGTCTATGCTCTAACTTTGATCAACATTTTTTAAAGATAATCATTACATTCATTTTAAATTAATGAAATACATACACCATTATATTGTTGATTAAAAATAATATTTAAATTTCAAAAATTAAATTTATACATAATAATGTATATCACATGTAAACAATATATGTATGCTGAACATAAATGTAATATTTCATGTCCATTCAAATACCTCTATATCAACTATAATATGTATTCCTTTTTCTGATTGTGATCCCTAAATATCTAATTAAGAACTAAATATGACTAATGTATGTAAGCTACTAATATTCTACAGTCTTCACTAGCATGCATTGGTACACCAACCTGGACAATGCATGGTCTTTGAAAGTCAATTCAGGGGTAAACAGTTGATCTTCAATAGGTGTCTTATTCATCAGTTCATTAAATAGAGGACTGGGAAATACCATCTAAAAAAGTAAAATCATCTAAGTGTCTGATTGTGATCCCTAAATATCTAATTAAGAACTAAATATGACTAATGTATGTAAGCTACTAATATTCTACAGTCTTCACTAGCATGCATTGGTACACCAACCTGGACAATGCATGGTCTTTGAAAGTCAATTCAGGGGTAAACAGTTGATCTTCAATAGGTGTCTTATTCATCAGTTCATTAAATAGAGGACTGGGAAATACCATCTAAAAAAGTAAAATCATCTAAGTGTCTGATTGTGATCCCTAAATATCTAATTAAGAACTAAATATGACTAATGTATGTAAGCTACTAATATTCTACAGTCTTCACTAGCATGCATTGGTACACCAACCTGGACAATGCATGGTCTTTGAAAGTCAATTCAGGGGTAAACAGTTGATCTTCAATAGGTGTCTTATTCATCAGTTCATTAAATAGAGGACTGGGAAATACCATCTAAAAAAGTAAAATCATCTAAGTGTCTGATTGTGATCCCTAAATATCTAATTAAGAACTAAATATGACTAATGTATGTAAGCTACTAATATTCTACAGTCTTCACTAGCATGCATTGGTACACCAACCTGGACAATGCATGGTCTTTGAATGTCAATTCAGGGGTAAACAGTTGATCTTCAATAGGTGTCTTATTCATCAGTTCATTAAATAGAGGACTGGGAAATACCATCTACAAAATAGAAAATCATCTAAGTGTCTCCAATAGGATGTCTCCACAGCCTTATTCTATCAAATAGTTTGCACTTACCATGTGAACATGTCTTTGTATGGTTTTCAAGGTCAGCAGAATTTAAATATGCCAGACATGATCCCATTGGTATACTTCAATTTCAATCTTGGCTTTTTCCCCACTGTCAGTCTTGGAAATCTTCACTGTCAGGCTTCAAATTGTTCCCTTTCAGTCTTTATATTAAGTCATCTCCCTAATGTAAGAAATTATATATAAAGATTTCATACAAGTGTGTGAATCAGTTCTGTACCCCTCTCCCACCCCCCATTTCATAATAAATATCTATCACTAGCTTACTAAGCCTGTGTATGAACCTGTGTTATTTTCTATCAAGTGTGAAGATGAGTCATATTGAGCAGAACAAACCTCTGTGTGACATTGAACCATAGTCATTCTAGAGTATCCCTTTCTGATTATGTACATAAGTAATGTGTAAACAAAGTTATATTTTTAAAAATTTATGCCATATTATGTATTTGTGTACAAATCATGCCAGCAACAGTCCATACATTTCTACTTACCATCTGATGTCCTCTATAAAAACCAGGTGGCAAAGACTCGCTATAGGACCCAATGCCCAGAGCATCACCTATATTATGAGAAATAAATATTATTATAACATTTTATCAATACTAACATGTTTGCACAATTCTCTACTTGTCATTTCCCTAGAGTTCACATCTATTGAAAATACTCCAGTGTAACTTCTATTATTTACCGTCTAAAGTGGCGGTTGATGACGTCTGCTCTGACATCAAGTCCCTCGTCCTGGAATTCCCCCTCTAGAACAGGATCATCCTCCTCATCTCTGAGGAGGTCTCTGTCCACCGGGACGGCCTGCAGCATCCCAGCCCGCTGTGCAATATTATGCAGGACGCTACAGGCTACAACGATCTTAGCCACCTTCTTTGGGTTGTACTGGAGTGCTCCTCCAGAACGGTCCAGGCACCTGAATCTCATCTTCAGGAGCCCGAACATCCTTTCAACCACCGCCCTGGTTCTCTTATGAGCCCTATTGTAGCGCTCCTCAGACACATCAGTTGGGCTACGCAAGGGGGTAATGAGCCAAGGCCGGCTCATGTACCCAGAATCACCTATAAATTTAGAACAGAACATAATTCAAACAGAATACTTAAACTAGTATATTGTTGTATAAATATATTTTTTAAAAACCATAATCCATATTAAAAGTTGTCAGAAACATAAAAAAAAAAAAAAAAAATTATATATAAATCTGTATCTAGCCATTTCATCGAAGACATGCTACATATGCGTATTTCTCCTAAACCAAACCTTGTGTAAAATGCTAACTACATGTTTACATTGCATTCTCTATATGAACGCTTAAGGTAAGACATGCTACATATCTTCATTTCAATAAAACTAGACATTAGCAGAAATAGACAATGACAGGGTTAAATTGAATGAGATAATATCTTGCCATTTCATCTAAGACATGCTACATATGCGTATTTCTCCTAAACCAAACCTTGTGTAAAATGCTAACTACATGTTTACATTGCATTCTCTATATGAACACTTAAGGTAAGACATGCTACATATCTGCATTTCAATAAAAATAGACATTAGCAGAAAAATACAATGACAGGGTTAAATTGCATGAGATAATATCTTGCCATTTCATCTAAGACATGCTACATATGCGTATTTCTCCTAAACCAAACCTTGTGTAAAATGCTAACTACATGTTTACATTGCATTCTCTATATGAACACTTAAGGTAAGACATGCTACATATCTGCTTTTCAATAAAAATAGACATTAGCAGAAAAATACAATGACAGGGTTAAATTGCATGAGATAATATCTTGCCATTTCATCTAAGACATGCTACATATGCGTATTTCTCCTAAACCAAACCTTGTGTAAAATGCTAACTACATGTTTACATTGCATTCTCTATATGAACACTTAAGGTAAGACATGCTACATATCTGCATTTCAATAAAAATAGACATTAGCAGAAAAAGACAATGACAGGGTTAAATTGCATGAGATAATATCTTGCCATTTCATCTAAGACATGCTACATATGCGTATTTCTCCTAAAACAAACCTTGTGTAAAATGCTAACTACATGTTTACATTGCATTCTCTATCTGAACACTTAAGGTAAGACATGCTACATATCTGCATTTCAATAAAAATAGACATTAGCGTCGGTAAATAACAAATGGTTAAATTTAATCCTATAGCTGAACATGACGCTAACAGTTAAAAAATACAGGGGCAATTGTCAAAATAATTAACCATGTTGTGCACAAATACTCACCAACGAGATAACCAGGGGGCATTTGTCTTTCCTCAAACTGTCTCCACAGGGACGACAGAGAGAGGATGCGGGCATCATGACAAGCACCTCCAAAATTCGCATACACATGCATAATCCTCATCCGTGCGTCACAAACATACTGCACGTTGAGGCTATGAAAATGTTTGCGATTTCTGAAGGGCAAGTCATCAATTGGAGCACGCAGCGCAATGTGGGTACAATCAATGGCTCCCAAGACATTGGGCAATTGAGCAATATCAAAGAATTCCCGCTTCAGGCGCCTCCAATCACCATCATTCTGTGGGAATCCTATGTATTGCTTACTGATACGTACCATGGCGTTCAGAAAGTTATCAAACACCCCAGAGAATGTACCTTGAGCCAGGCCATGCATGTACAGTTCTCCGGATTGAAAACTCCCGGAGGCCAGGACGTATAGACAGCTTAGCATCTTACTCATGGGGGGAACAGCAGTCCTTATTTGTATACGTGGCTCCAAATGAGGTTTAAGAAGCTCGTAAAGGCCAATGAGCTGTTCGCGATCGAGCCGATACTTATCAAAAACCTCAAAGTCACTCATGTTTTCCAAGGTGGGTCTCACCCTGTAGACACGAGGACCTCGAACCAGACGACCCCTTCGTCTCGGTCTGAGCCGCCGAGGCTGCCTGATTCGACCAACAGCTAGTTCGCCAATAGCACCACCAGCAGCGTCTACCATGTCATCGTCATCCATCTTTCAAAACAGCGTAACAAGGTAAGCACTTGATCTGATGTGGATCACAAGTGATGCATTGGCCATGTTGTTTGGGGGATTTATAGTACAATTAGTCCAATGGTAGTGAGTTTGTAATGATTGCTGATTGTATTCACCTGTTTGTATGTGAGCGGCGCGAATGCTTTCACAGTGGGCGTTTATTTGTTGTTTGCTGAAATGTTAGTTTCAAACAATGATTCTCAATGTGAAAGTGTCAAATATCACACATACAGTGCATGTTTGTAATGTTTGATCATATGTGTAATCAATATTTCTTAAACGCGATCTTATAGTAACAAGCACACGTCCAGGCTAACATGAATGAAAGTGCATAGTTGTGTATAATGTGCATCGAATGTGATCGATCAATGTTGCTGCAATATTGTTTGTAAATGATAAAGGAACATCTGCCATCTGTAGGATTGTATATATAAGTTATTGCCGAGCTGTCAATATTGTATGCGTCCCTTTAAAATCGCAATAATAATTCAGAACTTCCCGTCTGCCATCTGTAGTATTATATATATAAGTGATTGCCGAGCTGTCAATATTGTACGCGTCCCTTTAAAATCGCAATAATAATTCCGAACTTCCCGTCTGCCATCTGTAGTATTGTATATATAAGTGATTGCCGAGCTGTAAAATATTGTACGCGTCCCTTTCAAATCGCAATAATAATTCCGAAATTCCCGTCTGCCATCTGTAGTATTGTATATATAAGTGATTGCCGAGCTGTCAATATTGTATGCGTCCCTTTCAAATCGCACTAATACTGAATAACTTCCGGCTGTCATCTGTAGTATTGTATATATAAGTGATTGCCGAGATGTGAATATTGTACGCGTCCCTTTCAAATCGCACTAATACTGAATAACTTCCGGCTGTCATCTGTAGTATTGTATATATAAGTGATTGCCGAGATGTGAATATTGTACGCGTCCCTTTCAAATCGCACTAATACTGAATAACTTCCGGCTGTCATCTGTAGTATTGTATATATAAGTGATTGCCGAGATGTGAATATTGTACGCGTCCCTTTCAAATCGCACTAATACTGAATAACTTCCGGCTGTCATCTGTAGTATTATATATATAAGTGATTTTCGATCTGACGATATTGTATGCGTCCCATAAAAATTGCACGAATACTGAATAACTTCCGGCTGTCATCTGTAGTATTATATATATAATTGATGTGCGATCTGACAATATTTCTGAATTGTCCCATTGAAATCTCCATAATAATGCTGTTCAAAAGTGTGTTTTACGTATATGTTGTATTGTAGTATTGAGTGTTAAAGTTCCTAAAGGGGCGGTACAGTGGTGAATCTGTGATGTGTATGGTTGAATCTTCTAATGACGTCATGATATTATTAACCTGCCTATGTAGTTGTGAAATCCTCATTGTGTTGTTGTATTGTGCTACATTGTTATTGTGTGCTGAATAAAATCTAAATGTGTGCTTTGTGGTTGCGTGATGGGTGATGCGTGTTAT